>NC_050517.1:2204208-2218580 GCF_002922805.2 Oryzias melastigma
CAAATTTTAAACCCCTGTATCTTGGAAAATGTTAGACCTATTGGTATGAAACTTTGTAAGTAGATACGTCTGAGCAATATTTATATGATCTATCAAAATTGGCTCTATTGCGCCACCAGGTGGTCACTTGTAGCACCAAAGTGTTTTGGCCATATTCTTACAGTGCATTTGTCTTGGGCACCAGCTTTTACTCTTTTATGATTCATTGAATACTGAAGTAATAGTGAATATTCATCAGCAATCTCTATTGTGTACGAATTTTTCACAATTTGCGATATTTCTTAAAACACTTATATGACTCCCTATGCCACATACTTTGGCTAATCTTTGCAATGTTCTGCACATACCCTATTTAGAAGACCACGATTCCAGTGGTAATATCAGTTTTGCATAGTTCCGTACCGTTTTTGCGGAACACGTTATGCAAATTAGACGGGAGAGATTGTAATGTTTGCAGGGCAGCAGCTCCTTAAGAGTTTCTCATAACTTCACCAAATTTTCAAGACTGCTTCCACAATCTAAGATAAGTCAATGCAGCAACTTTGACGACAATATTCCCGTAGGTGGCGCTACAATCTATTCCAAGTGTTTTTTGCAATATCTCCAAAAGTAATTGAGCTACGTGGATCAAACTTGGCGTGAAGGTCGTACAGAAGGTCTTTCACACTTGCGGCTGTAAAATGCTTCAAAGCGCTATTGCTTTCAGCAATCAGACGCAATTTCTTCAAGGAATTGCAATTCTAGTTAAACTTAAGACGGTTACACAGCCTTTTGATTTGAGGTTTAGATGATGTTCTTGTGTCTAATAAAACCCAAAGTTATCAAAATTTAGAGACAATTTCTATTTTCTTCCAGCAACAAAAGCATGTGCCTGTGCATGTATACTGTTTGATTTTGAAAAAAAAAAATAGCAAGTATCTTATTTACATTTAGTTTTAGGCTTGACTGATCCAACCATTCTGCAATATAATCATAGAATTTCAGCCACCTAAAACGTGTTTTCACCAAGTGCGTAAATGACAGTATCATCGGCATACATTTGTAAGAAAACATTTGAACAGACTGTTGGAAGGTCATTTATGTAAACAGAGAATAGCAAGGGGCCTAGGATGGACCCTTGTGGAACACCGGTGGACAGGAGAGGAGAAGAGAAAGAATAGTTTATTTGAGCAGACTGAAATCTTTTTGAAATATATGACCCATTTTAATGCAGTGCTGGAAAAATTGATTTGGTTTATTTGATCAATAGTCGTTTATGACTTATAGTGTCAAAAGCATTTTTCAGGTTTAGAAACACAGCTCCAACACCCTCCTTTTTCCGATAAATGTTTTCTTTCTTTCATTCATTCATTCATTCATCTTCTTAGCCGCTTTGTCCCTATCGGGGTTGCGGGGGAGCCTGAGCCTAACCCGGCAACTGATGGGCGAAGGCGGGGCATACTCTGGACAGTTTGCCAGTCTGTCGCAGTTTTTTATTGTTCTATTGTAGAAAATAGAAAAAAAATAATGTTTTCTATTTTCTATACAGAAGCAGTTAGCCGTCTCTGTTGAGTGGCGAGCTCCAAAGTAAAACTGCATAGGATAAAGTGAAGAGGATGTGTTTATAGAAGAGCAATAATTTGTTGGACAATAAGTTTTTCTGTGACTTTGGACACTGTAGGTATAATACTGATGGGCCTGTAATTGGAAGTAACAATGAATCTCCTTTTTTCTGGATTGGAATCACAGCTGATGCTGATCCTGTGAAGAAGTCATGTGGGAGAGGGGCCTTGAACGACGCTGTGATGTTTGGAACCAGAGGCCCAGAGAGCAACAAGAACACCCGACATTCTGGATCTTCAGCATCAACAAAGACCAAAAAATTTAGCAACTTTTACAAAACAGAGCACCAAGACTCTGTGCTCTTTTTTAAAAGTAAATAGAAACATAAATGTTCTTCATTTTTTCCAGCACCCAGGAGGCTAAAGATCTGCTGACGTGACATGAATCCTTTTCAAAATGTCTGCATCACCTGATGGAGTTCCTTAAGCCCACCACTGGGGGCAGGTTTTCCTGCTGCTGATCAGAGGTTTCTCATGAGGACACATCCTTCAGAGAACACAGACTGTAGACATCTTGTTCAATCCACACGACTTCCTCTTCATTTTCTTGTGAATCGTTTTCCTGGAGACACGCGCACCTTTCTGTCTTTGCCATACAGTCTAATAAAACTGGACTTCTCGAGCCATGAGGTCCCCCATTGGAAATGCATTACCTCCACTCATCGTGAAAGTAGGGCACCGCTTTCACTGTCACTTCCTGAAACAGCTATCGCCATATTGCAAACGTCTGCAACCCATCTTCAGTGATTGGTCTGAGTCTCTGTGAGTCATAGCTGAGTCATGAATCTATAGGAAGTACTGTCGCCAATCAAGAGTGAGTTTATTGTGAGTGTCCGCCTCTTTCCACGCCTCTACCACGAGACCTTTGCAAACTTCGAAGGTAACTTGCTAATGCTGATGTTTTAGCACGTTTACGTGCGACCAGCTCTAAAACTGAAGGACATTCATGTTGGCGACGCGTTATAGGTGCAGTCAAGATGCAGATTTCTGCATTGTTTCATGTATTTTATATGAATCCAAACCTAAACGTTGCAGTATTTAATGAAGTCCTGTTAGCTGTCACACAGCTAGAGCGCGGAGCGTAGCTGCAGCTGCGGCCGTGATCGCAAACTGTTAGGAGCATAAACATGAACCGGAACCGTAATCCTAACCTTAACCTTTCCTCCAGGTCCGTGCAGCCAAGAAAAACAGTTCAGAACTGACTGCAGTATTTACAAAATTACATGTTAACATTGTTGACACTTTTCATTTGGGCTAATGCTAGCTAGCATGAAAGACACGTCTGATTATCGCTGTCTTTATCTTTATGACCCGTTAGCTGTGTTTCAGTTACTCCACAGCCGAGTGTTTCTAAACTTGTGTAAAGGTAATTTTCAGTGTCAGGTAGAATCAGTCTGAGACGTGATTCCTTTCCTACGTCTCAACAGAGGCGAGGTTACCGTTAGCACACGCCGCTATCTCTCCAAGAAGAAGGCAGAAGCTCCTCATCATCAGCTGAGAGTACGATCAGTAATCCCAAAGTCACTTCAAAGTTGGTTTACACATAAAAGGTTCTGTTGAACAGGCTTTAATGTTCTAACAGAGCTACGTTTCATCCCCAGAAGTCACATGATCATACAGTACATGGTAGCGTTTTGTGAGCATGGGGTGTTTGGTGTTTCATGAAGGAAAACTTTGCACCAGAGGAAGAATGATTATTCTGACATATAAAATGACTGAGAAATAACTGTCTGTTTCTCAATGTAAGTCAATGGGACCGGCCTCCTTGCAACCCAGTGGTACTTCCTATATGGAGGGGGGTTTGCTCAGTCCAGTCCTTATATACAGTCAATGGTTAAACCACACCAAACTCTTCTTGGACGCGCGTGGCATGCTTGGTGTGCCTGTTTGTGCATCAACCATGTACACCTGTGAGTAAGAGGCTCCCTCTGACGTTTCCCCTTCTGGAGAGGTTCACCAAACCCTCGGTTGGACAGAAGGATGTAAACCAGCGCACAGCTTCCCCCGTGGATCCTTGTTTTCACGGCTGTGTTTAGAACCAGACCAAAGTCAACACTCCCGTTTTTCCTCACGTCACTTCCTGTTTTTGCGAACGTGTCTGAACTCATTCGAAACTTTCTTTCTGCGTGTTCGTTTCCAGTTCCAGAACGGGCCCCCTCCCTGCGTGTGCTGCAGCTCCCGCAGGTGGAAGGGGGCAGACTTTCCCCGGGTTTGGGTCTGTACGCGCCTCCCTCCGCTAGTTGGACGGGGCGGACAGAGTTGCAGCATCCGCTTCCAAACTTTCCAGAAAGCCTGCAGTGAAGTGCGGGACGGCCTGCCTCGCGCACCCGGGGACTGTTGCGCGCTGCGGATCGCTGCTGTTGCGCGCGTCTTCTCGGGTCCAAGAAATAGCCATGGCGCCGTTTGGCAAAAACTTCCTGAAGGCTCGAATGAAAACCAGGTAACTTGATGAGGGCAGTGTTGTGTTTCTGTGCGCATTCCTACTTGTTAGAAAACACTGCGCCGAGCTGCAGCAGGCGGATAATTACGCACAACGCGGAGCGCATCAAGTGACGTATAAATTGGGTTAAGTTGTTGATTCAATTTCGAAATAGCTGATGCTTGTCTGATATGATAAGAACTTAGTCCGAGTAAATCTGTAGATGAGCGCCTTCAACATGTATTTAGGAATGAATGAGACCATCCGTAGAAGGTTAAGATCCTGTTCACTGGGGTTAGAATAATGTTTTTACACCTCTATTAATAGAGTTTAAACCCGTTTCTTATTGGCTAAAACATTTGTACTCTGTAATTTGCGTGTAATTTAGGATAAATGATGGAGACAAAGAACATTTTGTGTGCTATGTAAAGTGGCGTGCGCACTGATGGGAGGTGGAGCTCTGTTTGTGATAGAATGTGACTCAGTGTCCTTAGAGTCGCGTTTCCTCTTTCTAATAAACTTCATTTCAATCAACAGAGATAGGTAATTCTATAAGACTAAAGTCCACTGTTTTTGTAGTTCTTACTTTGGTTTGATTGATCTTATCTTGATGACTGAGCTCATTTTTTGTTGGAATTTTCTGAGTGCCTGAGTTTTGATGTGTAGCTGTGGTCATGCCAAAAAGCTGGCCTAAAGAGTTGATTTGTATTATCCTTGCTGAAGTCTACTTCTTTACTGCAGACTTTTATCTCTACAGCTAACAGTCTTTTTAAGCTGATCCGAGTCACAATCCAATCCTGTACAGGATTTATGACAGCAGCACAATGATCAGGGACAGTATTTTTCATTAGAGTTCTTAAGTTTACAACAAACTCAGCAAAAAGGGTTTGGATGAAGTTCAGATGTAAAACAGGCTTTTAAACGTAATTATTATAAAACCAAAGAGCAGTGACACCATGAACAGACTGTGCACACACAGACGAGGTGAATCTTTGATAAAACTTCAAACTCAAGTTGTCTCAAGTGGATGTTTTATGTTTGTGTGTAGGCTGCAGAAGTAATTACCATTGGAGAACCCATAATTATCTCCAGCGTTCAGATCTGCAGACATATCAAATGTTTGATTTTGTAGACTCGCTCCATCTCGCGCCATAACACAGGGAACGAACGTCGCAGTGAAGTCATCCAATGCTTTGACAGCGTGAAACTTGAAATAACACTTTGAAGAGTCCTCACACAACATTCAGGGGCTTTGGCAACACATCATGTAAACATTTAGTCAACATGTAACCCAAGCGCTTCAAGCTTTGGCTTAGATACAAACAGGCTGCCGACCAACAAGACATTTACATATTACCAAAGCAAAGAAGCCCTCTTTAGCTCTGTGCCTCAGCTTCAGCATTATTTCAACCACACAGGGCCAATTAGTGAATAAAGCCGACTGGGGCTGAACAATGAATCGAAAATGTATCGTCATTACATATCAGTCTATGTGAGACACATATCACAAAAGGTGGTGTAAACTGCAAAAAATTGTTACCTAAAATGTTAAAGTCCCCCCTCTAATGAAAATCATATTTTTTGAGTTTTTATCATGTATATGTGGCATTTTTCTTCTGAAAGAGAAAAAAAAAGAAATAATTTCGTGTTTGCATTTCCGAGTATTTCTCCTTTTAAGTTGCTTTCAATCAAAGTCCCAGAGAAAAACTCAGTTTGAATTCCTCAAACTTTCATACGTCACAGTAGCTAGCTAACCCGATGTAGCTGTAGAGGCCGGAGAAGATAATATACCGTCCCACTTCTGTGCTGTAAAGGATTGTAATTCAGTGAAAGGTCATACTGATGTTAGCTTTTATTATTTTGTGATTGAAATTCATGTTCGCTCCCCTTCATGCAGTGAAGCTGCTGATGGTAATGTCCGCTCGTATTTTAATTGCTAAGATGGGATTTTTTAAGTTGGCCTCACGTATTTAAAATGAAACTAAAAGTAAAATCCCATCAGCTGTCACAAATATGCTGTCAGCGTTTGATCCAATCCGCGGTGGAGGCGTGAGCAGCGGTGGGCAGCCACGGGTCTGATCAAAACTAGGATGATGTCATAAAATGGGCGGCACCCAAACGCAGCAGCAGGTGGAGCCTCAGGAATTGTGTCGTTTTATTTCCGGTTAGAAAAAAAAAAAATCACAAAAAGAATTCATATTTCATAAATAATTTCTTTTTTAGTGTTCCAAAGGTAACATATACATGGATATAGTTCACCCTGAAAGGCTTAAGAAAATCATGTAATGGCCCCTCTAAACAATCATATAGAATGCTTTCACATTAAACTCGTTTCCACTGACCATTACGGTCAGTCCGGTTCAATCTGGTATTTTGAGCGTTTCCATTGTAAAATGGACCCATGAAACAGTTTTCACCCGTGCCTCTTGAAGGCCCCCATTGGCTGTAGATCCATAGAAAAAGGGATTGGGACAGTCAGGGCGGAGATGCTGTTGCCACCCGTCGATTGTCTCTTAGCACATACCAGTATAGCCCGAAGCTAGCAATTCCGTTTTCCTCTTTATGGCGGTATTCTTCTTAGCCACTCACAGTCTTCTTTCAAACAACATTAAATTCCTGTTAGTGTTCCCTTGCTTATTCACATTTCTTCATTTGTGGTTTCTCCTTTTGGCAAGGTTTTTTTCACATGACTCCTCCATTTTGCCCAAAAAATCTCTGACAACTCGAGACACTTTTGTGAAATGTTTCGCTTCCAAAGGTGCAGCGGGAATTTTCCAGAAGAGGAGCGTAGTTGAAAAGCCTACCAACCTTTCCGCTACGCACACACTTACAAACACAGTGAGCCTGCATGGAGAAATGTCATCAGCTGACTCCGAAACAGCTCAACAATCTCCTGATAATTGTGGAGGATAATTATCATCCAGAGCAGATGTTTATTATGGATGACACCAGAAAATTCTGGATAGAGATGTCCTTTCACACTTAACTGATGCAGGAGGAAGCACGCGTTGTTTAAGGCACAGAGAGACAGAGTGAAAGTCCTGGAAAAGTATACAGTCTATTGTTCTGGATAAAAAAATAAATAAAAAACTCTTTATAATGAGCAATACTCCAATGTTATTTTATAAATGTTTACAAAGCATGATTGGAAGTGTTTTTGAGGAGTATGGATCGGTAACAAACATTCTTCTGCCGCGGGGGTGGGGTGTCCCAAACCCCCTGGAATAAGGGAGAACACTGTATACGCGATGTACAAAAAGGGAAGCAAGAAAAGACGAGCTGCTGGGTGACATCCGTTGTTGTTGCTTTTCCAGTCGTCACGCATGTGCCCCACATGCGCCGTGAAAACAAGTCACTCAGTGGAAGCGAGACTTACTGAGTTGAAAGGCTCACCAGAATCAACTGGACCGGACCGTACTACTGCTTACCAGACTGGACCGTACCGGACCGCTCAGTGGAAACGAGGCTTTTGATGCCCACTTCTATGCAGATGTGGCTCATGCTGGGCTGCAAGTGCCTTCTAATTTTTGCAATTGTTTTGAAATTATTATGGGATAGCTACAGGATCTACAGTTTGGTGACCATTTTGTGGTGAAGTGTGAAATTTGGCGATTTTTACATTTTTGCTCAATCTGGGAAAAGGAAACTTATTTAAACAATTTTCCTCACATTTCTTACAGGTTAAGTCTACAGACACAACTGAACTTTTGTTGACCTTAGCACCTGTGGTCCTTTATTTGGACAAAAGTTTAAGTTGTGGTGACCTTTATTTAAATAAAACCGTTGTAATGAAGTGATGAGGTGGAAATAATGTAGTAGTTGTTTTTTGTTTTGTTTACATATTGCAAGTCATGTCATCAAAACCATGTAGGTTGCTAATATCACATAATATCTGACATTTTCCTCATGTTCTGCTGCCCTATGAGGCAGGAGTAAACAAGTGATTTCATTTTATACTTAAAAAGTTGTTTTGGTGCCTGCTGAGGGGTTGGATAACAGGGGTGGGGAGGTTCACAACGAAAAGGGGTGTGTTGTGTCTTTGCTCACAGATTCCTATCTGAGGGAGAGCCATCTCAGAGATGAATATTTCCAGATAAAACAAAGTTATTTCCTCAACAATTGCTCATCCCCTCTCAGATAAGGGCAGCAGGAAGAGGCCTCTGCTCTGTCCAGCTCTGCAGATTCTCTCCCAAAGTCTTTATCTACTCTTTTGCCATTGTACACGTCAAGCAGATCAGTCTGTTTTTTAGGTCTTATCTTTTTAAGATAGGTCCAGTCCTGGCCACCTCTGCATTGTTGGGGTTTAAACAAGCAAGCAGATGCTTGGATTTCCAGTAAAAATGTGTCCACTTTCTGGAGGTTTCAACACCTTAAAGTTAACTCATTTTTCCTAAAGAAACAGAGGTTTCTTAAATACTTTCTTGTTTCATTTGATCTGTGTAACTCTTCCACATCACGGGAAAAATGTTGCTGAATCATGTGACTGCATTACTTTTCTTCTGCTGCAGCCTTGAGCATGACTTTCAGACAAAAGAAAAAGTCTCCAACTGAACACACATGGCATTTGTAGAAGCCATTTCCCTCCCAACCAAAATGGGTCTCAGCATATTTGTTGGACTCTGCTTTACTTCCAGCACCATCATCAGGCCCAACATAACCACCCCTTTTCTTTGTGCCCCACTCAGCATCATTAGTTCAATACAAAATGACTCATGGAGCCAGATAGGATGTGTCAGATGGTGAATGGACAGATGTTGCATGAGAAACTACTTTGATATTTCTATCTTTCATATAGATAACTTTGGTCAGTTGATACTAACTTCACAACACTGATGCAGAGCTTATAAAAACATTTTCATTTTCTTCACATTACCGCTCTAAAATGTGTAAACACAATTATCAGATCAGCACATTTTAAAATAAATAGTCTCCTCACATTCTACTTATGTTTTTAGAGTGTAGAGGTAACTTAACATTTCTTTTTTTCTTCAAATTATTATATTTTTTAATGTAGTGCTGCCTTGAATTTTTGTTCAGATTTGGAAAAAAAAGTACTGAAAGAAAGTAAAGAAAAATGTTGACTTTTTGCTGTGACTTGTTCACCAGCATTAGTCCTGTGTTGTCAGGTGAAGCAACTTTAGAATTTATGACACAAGGTAGAATTACATGGTTATTAACAAGAGGGTTACAATTGAGGGAGCCGTGCCACCACTACAGAGCTGTAACCATTATTCCACACTGAAATTCCTATCATTTAGAAGTGGTTTCCTCTGGCACGTCTGACGCCAGCCAGTGTGTCTCTGTCTCTAAGTTCAACCTGAGGTCATGCCAAGAGTCTCATGGTTTCTTAGGATCCGCTCAGTGTGAAATCTTCCTCTGCGTCAGTCGTCTGTGACTTTCTTGTAACGTCAAGCACCCATAGTTCTGTTTGCTCATGGTTTATATTTCACCACAGCAATGACCAAAGCCGCTTCAGATGCTGGAAACTTTATTTTGGGAAGTAGAGCTGCTTTTGCCCTCATGACAGAGTTAGGTATGATCTTATCGTTTTAGTGATGCATGGAACTACTCTGTGTTCCACCACGGATGGCTGAGGGGTTTAGTATTCTCAAAGCTATGATATTTGTCTCATAAGATTGTTTTTCTTTTTTTTCTTGAATAAATATTTTTTGGATAAGAAACCCTGAATTCTTAGGTGTTTTTGAGGTTATCACAGAGAAACCCGACTCGACTGTTAATAACTCCATTTTGCTTTGGGTCATAAAGCAACTGGTTTTGCTTTCTCTGGCTTACACTGACAGAGGTGATGTAGAAAACAGGTTCTGGAGCTTATCAGTCACAGCAGTTTGGGAGTTTTCTGAAAGGAGGAAGTCATCATCGTTTGAGTTCATTCATTCATCTTCCTGTCCGCTTTGTCCCTTTCGGGGTCGCGGGGGTGCCGGAGCCTATCCCGGCTACAAATGGGCGAAGGCAGGGTTTACCCTGGACAGGTCGCCAGTCTGTCGCAGTGCCTCAATCACACACACATCCACTCTCACATTCACACCTAGGGACAATTTAGAGTCACCAATGAACCTATGAAGCATGTTTTTGGACGGTGGGAGGAAGCTGGAGTCCCCGGTGAAAACCCATGCATGCACGGGGAGAACATGCAAACTCCACACAGAAAGGTCCCAGCCGGGAGTCGAACCGGGGCCTTCTCGCTGTGAGGCAAGAGCGCTAACCACTGTGCCACCGTGCAGCCTGAGTTCAAACAGGAAATACCTTATAAATGTGCGGAAAGAGTAGAACTTGGCTAGCAGCTTTTTGTTGCCAAAAACAGGCTACTATTGCTAACATTTTAGCTAGACACATTTTAAAATTCATCTTTTAAGTGACTTACAGTTTTCTTTTAGTTTTTTTTTTTTTTTTAGAAAAAAAAAAGAACTTTCAGATGTTATCACATAAAATAACAAATTTGAGGTTTTGAGTCTTAATGCCAACTCTTACCAGGTGGTTTAAAGTTCAACTTTACGAGCAGGGGCGGCTCCAGGATTTTTTTTTCTCTGCAGTTGCTTAGTGGTTGCTAAATGACTCTAAGGAGTCTGTATCGCTCTGCTGGTTGGGTAAACCGTTGTGTATTTTCTGAGGGCTGACGTAGATGACCGGCGACTATTGATGACGTCGATGACATTGAGTGTTTGTTCCATCTAAATTCAAAGACACTTTGTTTCCATATCTCTCCGTTTGGACGGCTAAGTGTTGAGGTGGAGACAAGCCACAGGGGTAGGGAAGAATTTGGATTTGGCCCAAGACTGCTTTCACATCCCATCTTCCCTTTGTTTACACTCTCTCCCACTAGCTTACAGCCCTCACACCCCCCAACATAACATTAGCAGTGCGGCAAAATAGGAGAGCAATACTAAAGCTATCAGCCGTACAAATAGAGAACCTGATTCCAGCTCAGACAAGGAAAATAATGACGTTCATGGATCTATTTGTCTGCAGGTGGATGAGCAGAATGGGGCTCCTGATTCACAACCCTTTAAATAAAGATATACTCAGAAATGCAATTATAATCCTAAATTTCTGTATATATGTCCTCCATCATTAAAAAAATCCAATGAGAACATATCAAAAACACAAGTTTGATCAGACCGGGTCTCTAACTCTATACAGAGTACGAATAGAGTCAAAGAAAATGTAAAAACTATGCATTTGTTCAGATTTTGGCCTCGTTAAACAGAGGAATGAGAACAGGCCTGCAGTGACTGATATGGAATCCATTATTAGTCTTCCGGCTTCTGTTCCTTTACTGTGCAGGATGTTGCCTGAGAGATGCTGATTGTGGTGCATGACAAACACAGGTGTTTCCCTGCTTTTCTGTAGCCTTTTCCTGTACAATTGAATGCTAGAATGACTAAAATACACAGAATATCTCTATTCCATGTTTGATCAGTCTCTGTGCATACATAAGCACAAAAACATGCTGTAATATTCTCAAGTGAAGCACTTCAGCTGAACTCTGACTATTTCTAACACCACTCTAACACATCTCAAAAGTTGTGTAACTGTTTTAGGTTAAGCTGCACAGGTGGGGTTAGTTATGTGTAGCTCTTCTGCTTTCTTTGGAGCACAGCGTTGGCTACATCTAGCAGGTGCGGCTGCTTCAGAATTTCTCATGCAGGTTGTCTTGAAACGCCACAGGCATTCGGGATTTGTGTGGATTAGGGTTACACTCAATTCAGGTATTTGCTTTGCTCTGCTCATTTTCAAGACTGAGAGCAACCATTAACAAGTGCCAAACAATACACCTCCCATTTTCATCACCTCATTCAGCTGCAGATTACATAATTCTTTGGCTGAATCAGTTTAGGTTGTGTGGGAAGCAAAACTTTGTCTTTTTATTTGGAAAGAGTCGACACACTGTGTGTTAAGGCACTTTTGACTAGTCCTCCTTCAATATCTTTTGTCTGCAAGTATGTGCCTAAAGGGACATGTGTAGCGTTGTCTCCTTTAGATTACCAGTGGGTTACAATGTCCCGCAGTCAAGCAAGATTATCTGAACAGATAGACTCAAACTGTCTATTACAAATGTTCTGCTTCCAATCCATGTGCCGTCAACCCAATGAATGGTCTACATATTTGTTATCCACACTGTGTTACCTATTCTCCATTTAAATGCCAGTCTGAACAGAGAAAGAATTATTTAATATCAGACTTTTTCTTTATTGCATAGAAAACAGTATAGCCTTCACCTCAAGAAAGATGCCATTTCACTCTGATCATTTTTATAGCGTGCCACACTTCACTTAGGTCAGATATGAAATGCATGAATTGGATAAAGGTGTCACTGATGCTATAAGGTTCTGTAATTTGAAGCTTAAGCTTTAATTCAAGCAGAATTTACCATGATTCATATTACAACATATTTTTTGTAGTAAACCTTGTTTTTTTATTGTCTTATATAAAGGATGTTTTGTTTTGGGTTTTTTTAGGGGGGGGGGGGGGGTGTTAGATATAGCCTAAACTATTTTTGCCTTTAGAATAGTTTTCCTTTCCAAAGTTAACACATTCAAAAGTACAGAACTTTCTCAGTTTGTGCCACAAACAATGCAGTAGTTCATTAAATTCAATTGAAGAATATTGAAACTCATCCCTCATGGAAACAATGAGATGATTTGTCATTATTTATCTAAAAATCTGATTCAAATGTCTGCAATCTCACAGACTCATTTGATTACCCGTTGCTGTCTGCATTGCCGGTGCCTATCGCTTAATGACTGGATATTAGGTCTAGGCTATTACCGGAGCTCCATTAACCAAGCAAAAAATGAATATAGTGGGCCCATCAGTGGTCAATTTTCAAATGAATTTCACGGACCAAATGAATAGTTAATGAGGGCTTTTGGGTTAAATAGCTCAGAATTGAAGCATTAAGTGATCATCAGTGATGAGTAAGACGGTGAGTGGCAGTCTAATAGAATCCAGCCAGGCAGTACAACATGGGAGAAGGTAGATTTCTCTACTGGTTACTCAAAGGAAAACAATCAAAGGAGAACAAAGTTAGGTAAACAGAAACGGCCATCAAAAGCAGGCGAATGACATTCCTACATGCTGCAACTCCTACTGCTGCTGTTTTCTGACATTACTGAGAGTCTCGGCTCTGCTCGGTACCATGTCTTTCTCAATTCAAACTCATTTGAAGTTATAGTATGAAAATAGGTGATAAAAATAAGAAAAATGTTCCTTTGTGACTTTGATCAAGTGGGTTCTTATATGGCGTTTTTTTATGCCAAAACTCCACACAGAAATACGACATCTTCATCCTTGTATCAGACATTCCTCGTGGATAATGCAGACCCCCGCAAGCCCTTTCTGCTCCTGTGTGCTCGTCTTTAAACCTCCTTGTAGCAGAAAAAGTCCTCGCACACGAGAGACTGTCTACTTCTGCGTGCTTGAGCTGCTCTCTTGGAAACGTGCGCACTGGCAGAATCTCAGTAAGCGTGCGTACGTGCAACATTTTGGCATGTGCGTTTGTGGGGCTTCAGGCTCTGCTCACAGAGCATCTTTTGGCCTACCAGTAAAAAATGACTTTTGACAATTGGGGGCGGAGACAGAGGGCTGCACTGGTTTATTTAAGACAAAAACAAAAAAAAAACTTCAAACTACAATGTATAAATTGAATGTTTTTTATCGTTTACTGTTTCAATATAGCTTCCTAGGAAACGAGCTGCCAGGAAGATTCATCACTGGCTAAGTAACTGTGGCAGTATTTAAAATAACACACTAAATGTGCTGTGTATTTTATAACTTCTCAAAAAATTTTTACAGTCCCACCCACTTATTTGCGTTTCTTATGTTGTTTCTCCTGCATAGAGAAATGACATCAGCTGGAAAATCTCCTGATAATCCCGGAGGATAATTATCATCCAGAGCAGGTGTTTATTTTGGATGAAACCTGCCAACTCTGGATAGAGATGACCTCTAGCATTTAGCTGATGAAGGAGGAAAAATGTTTTTTTAAGGCACAGAGAGAGACAGAGTGACAGCTCATGTTCCGGATTTAGGCAAGGCAAGTTTATTTGTATAGCACATTTCTTGTACAGAGACAATTCAAAGTGCTTTACATCAAACATTAAAAGAAACAATAAAAAGAAATAGTAAAAATGTGATCATTTAAATAAAATTAAAAGAAAGTAAAAAGATTTTAATTTAAACAAGCATAGATAAACAGTGCGGACGTTAACTTTTCAATACATATTAATCAAATGCAACTGAGAAAAGGTGAGTCTTTAACCTGGATTTAAATACACTGAGTGTTTCAGCAGATCTAATGTTTTCTGGAAGTCTGTTCCAGATCTGTGGTGCAT
>NC_050517.1:2219870-2220383 GCF_002922805.2 Oryzias melastigma
AAGTGAAGTTTCTCTTTATAGATGTCATAATCTACCTGTAGTTTAGATTTTCTCCATCGGCGTTCAGATTTCCGACATTCTCTTTTTCTGTTCCTTACCAGAGTGGAACATCTCCATGGAGATTTTTTCTTACCAGAGATCACCTTCACCTTACTAGGAGCAATGCTATCCATGATATTTGACATGTTGGAATTAAAGCTATTAACAAGTTTGTTGACTGAATCCCCTGAGAGGGGAGGAGTCAGAGAGAAAATCTGGTTGAACATCTCACTAGTATTTTCACTCATATACCGTTTTGTGATCTCCTCCCTCAAAACATTTGTGTGTACTGGAATTGTGCTCTCACAGAAAACACAGCAGTGATCAGACAGACCTAAATCACATACAGTAACCTTTAAAAAATGTAAAAAACTCTTTATGCTGAGCAATACTCCAATGTAGTAAATGTTTTACATAACATAATCAGAAGTATTTTTGATGACTATGGAACTGTAACAGACCTTCTTTGGCTTC
>NC_050517.1:2220405-2282156 GCF_002922805.2 Oryzias melastigma
TCCTCCGTATCCGTGAGGTCTGCGGTCCCTAACCCCCATGAATAAGGGAGAACACTGTATTTGTCAAGTCTTGGCTGTTCTTTAAAGTTATTTCCCAACGATGTTTTGCCATGGCAGGTAGGCTACAGCCTCCTCTGCAAACATACATTTCCTGTCTATGTGGATTTAGAAAGTGTCATCATCCTCAAACTAGACCAATCAGAAGAAAGCCAGTGCAGCCTTCTGTTTCCACCCCCAATTGTTAAAATCTATTTTTCACGTGCGCACAGAAAGATGCTCTTCGAGCAGAGCCAGAAGCCCCGCGAGCACACATGCTCACAGGGAGGTTAAAACACCAGGGCGCAGGAGCAGAAAAGGGGTCTGATGTTTAATATGTGCCTGGAGATGTCTTATTTCGGCGAAGAGTTTTACATTAAAACAACACCATACTCTCAATGTCCTGTCAGGCTCAGGTTAAAATGTTGACCTCAAAGAGGTAAGAGGTAAAACAGAGCCTTATGCTGTGTCCACACAAACTGTGTTTGCATCTTCCAGCATTGTTTTGACGCTTGGCGAATTTGCTGCTCGACACCTGTCCAAAAATGTGTCCATAACTTAACAGTCCAGACGCGTCTGGAAGGAGGTCTCGCCAAAGGTTTTTTCGTAGCTACATAGCACTTACTACAAATACTACATAGCATTGACCGTATATCTCATTTACAATTATTAGGGGTACAACAGACCACTGAAATCACCGGTTCTGTTCGTAGTCTTATCGACAGGATTTCTAGGCGTAGTAGAGACACTGCTCCTCCACATTGAAAGAAGTCAGCTGAGGTGGCTCGGCCATCCGGTCTGGACGCATTCCTGGTGAGGTGATCTGGGCATGTCCCACTGGCCTAGAGAGACTACGTCTTCCAGGTGGTTGGGAACATCTTGGGGTCCCCCCAGAGGAGCTGGAGGAAGTGACCGGGGAGAGGGAAGTCTGAGCGTCATTGCTTAGACTGCTGCCCCCGCGACCCGGTCCCAGATGAGCGGAAGAAGATGGAAGGATGGATTGATGGATGGACATGAGAAAATATCATTAAGGTCAGGAGGAGAACAATCAGATTCAGTTTTGGAATCCAACCATTGATTATGTCATCAAAACGTCACAAACCAAAACCCACTCGCTGATTGGTTCACATGCCAAAAATTTGTCACCAAAGTTCCAATATTTTAACTTGCAGAGCAAACAAACTTTTGCTGCAACTCATTGTCATGCCAACCAAGATGCCTTGTCACCAGATCACTGTGCCCAATGCTCAAATCACAAATCACATTGCAGGACCTCTGATAGCGTCTGTACATGTTGTTAACATTGGATACTGGCGGCCCCTAATCCATGAATCAGGTTGGGTTTGATCTAGAGCTGCGACGACTAATCAACGACTAATTGAATATTACAATAGTTGACGACTAATTTAATAGTCGATGAATTGTTACTTTATATTATATGGAGTCAGAGTGTAGTAAAGTTAAACAAAGTTGTGAGCGTTCAGCAACAAAAAAAATTGTTTTTATTTGAGTCAGTGAGACCAAAACTTTGTCCTTTGTGTAATTAGTTCCTTTGTTTCAGATGCTGACCTCATTTAATTGTGTGAATGTTAAGTAAGCATTCACACTATAATGATTCTCCTGCTCTGTTACGATCCCAATCGAGGGGAAGGGAGAAAAAGGTGTAACATAAAAAAATAAGAAACCCAGACTGGAGCACTGTAGTGGTGTGCAGCTTTTAATTTGCTGTAAGCTGCAAAATTAACATAAATAGAATTTCAACTAAAGAAAACAAGGGTTAAATCTATACAAAACAGAAACATAAATTCTCTCCTCAGGAGAGTCAGACTGAGACCCACTAGGTCTATAAAGTATGTTTACACACACAAACTTTCACCAGTTTCTGACACAGGCTCTCAACAATAAGCTCCACACCAAAGTCCACAAGAAAGACGACTGGAACTTAAAGTTGGAGTTTCACACCATGGGCAAGCTGACCACCAGAAAAGGTGTTACAAAGGCTGCCGCCGTTTGATGGGAAGTCAGCTCTTTTAAGCAGGTGTGGATCCTCTGTCACTGGTCCTCAGCTTATGGCATGATGAGGTCCAGGTGTAGATGGCCGGGTCCACACTCTGCAGAGCTGCAGCTCTCAGCTCAGACACCTAGAGAAATGAAAACTCACATGCACGCCAACTCATTCACCCCAAACATCCAAACTCAAGCACACAAACCATACAAACCATACACAAAGAGTGCCGGATACACCAGGGCCGTGACATGCTCCTTTCAGTACGTTTTTCAGCACGTAAAAGCTCAATCACACTCAGAGATTTCAGGAATCTTTGCATCAAAATGTTCAACTTGATCAGGATATTTCTGCTTGTATTTTTAGTTTTCATAAGCTTTATAGTTTTTGAAATATTAAGCAAAATATGCTCCATAGGAAATGAATGAGAAAATCCTAAAATTTCAAAATTATAAGTGTTGTAGCAACAAGCCTTTAAATATAATAATGGGCTACGTTTTCATCTTTTACTGTAATTTTCAAAAAGAAATGAAATTTAGCTTTTTAGCAACATGTTAACGTTTTTGACTAATTTAATTTACTGATAAATTTTAGACTATTTTGGAGTCCAGCTTGTATTTAGGCAACAATTTAGCTTTTTGGCTACTTTGACATCTTTTAAGGTCTTTTGGACTAATTTTGAGTTTAGCTAATATTTTAGCAACATGCCAACGTTTTTTGGCTAATTTATTATCTACTGAGGTTTATAGGCTAATTTAGAGTTTAGCCTCCATTTTGGCAACATGCTAACATTTTTTTAACTAATTTAGTTTACTGATGAATTTTAGACTATTTTGGAGTTTAGCTAATTTCTAAGCAACAAACTAGCTTTTTTGGCTAATTTGACATCTTTTAAGATTTTTTGGCCAATTCGGAGTTTAGCTCAGTTTTAAGCAACGCAATAAATATATATTATGGATTTTAACCCATTCTACTTCAACATTTTCAGAAATTTAGGTCAACTTCAGCACTCTTTGATAGTTTTCAAACAAAATGTCCAGTCTTTTAGCAAATTGAACATTTTATAAATAGCTTTTGCATTTTCAGCAAATCCCTGCCGCAATTAAAGAAAATTATGTCACCTTTTTCAGCAAAAAGCTTCAGCATCTTCAGCGACTTTCAGTAAAAAGCCTTCACACTAGCAATATCACTGGTGATGCAACTGTTCTAGTATATTATTGTTTTAATATCAGAAACTAATGAAAGACAGAGGCTGCACAATTCATTAAAAATGTATGTATTATCTTCATTATCATTATTTTCAGTTAGTTTAAAGCTAGTGATGGTTAAGATGTGTGTTTTACATCCACTTTGTGTATGACCCGATTAGTCGACTAATTAGAAAAAATAATTGGTGATTAGACGATTATTAAAATAATTGTTTGAGGCAGCCCTAGTTTGATTCGGGATTATACTCAGATAATTTTTTCATAACTATTGTCTTAACATGTTTTGCTTTGGCCACAAGTTACTTCTTCAATTAAATTGAATTAAAATTAAAAGCCATTTAATTTTTGAAAACTTGCATTTACTAGAAGGAAGTGTTGTAGTTGGCTGAAAATACATAGTCAATCAAATCCAACATTTAGTTTAATCAAATATGCAATTGTATTCATTTTCCCTTTTCATTTTACTTTTGAGAAAACCCGATTTAGTGAGATCAACAAACAAATTTCAGTTCCATTGTGACATAAACCTTGTGATTGTGCAATGCTTCCAAATGTCAGGAGGCTGGAGCGATTGCTTCTCTCTGTCATGTGCAAACACTGCAAACCTGCTAAAGTTGGACTGTATCCAGAGCTTGTTCAAACTATTGGAGTGACTTTCAGGAAGTACTACAGTATTTACTGCTGTCACTACTGTGTTGGAATTACTAAGAAAAATATTAATCATTTGTAAGTTTTGTGACTCAGTGGCATTTCGTTCTGAGAGTTTAACCCTTTGCTTTAATGAGCACCACAGGACTACTTTAACTACTCCAAATCCCTGAACACCATATTAATAAAAAAAGAAGAGGTTAGGATTGATAGTTTTAATAGGAATGATCAGGATTGAGACTAATGAAAGTGTCATTCTCCATCTACAACTGTAACTTTTGTCATTTGTTTCTTAACTAGGACTAAAGATCCTGAGCCTGTGGTTGGAAAGGAGATTCAAGTTACAGTCTGCAATGAGGAGAAGGTTGTCTGTGGAGTAACCAAGCACACGACCTGCGCAGATATGATTCAGGCTTTACTGGAGGATCACAAATCTGTCCCAGAGAGCAAGCGGCTCCTTCAAGGGGAGCCCAAAGACTTCTGTCTGGTTGAACGCTGGAAGGGCTTTGAGAGAGCGCTGCCTCCTCTTACCAGGATCCTCAGACTCTGGTATGCGTGGGGTGACCAAAGACCGTTTATACAGTTCATCCTGGTGAAAACGAGTGACTTTGTGCCTCAGCCTGCCAAGAAGGGTTTAAAGCCAAAAGGGGCCAAGCCCAAGCGATGGGAATATGGCCGCACACAGTATGCCCAGTCCCTCCCAGCAGAGAAGCAAAAACGCATGGTGAAGAAAGCTTTCCGGAAACTTGAGAAACTCCACAAGGAGAACAGGGGTTTCCCAGGCACTGAGGAGATTGATCGGATGGTGCAGCTTATTTTGCACCAGGACCACACCATCAGAGAGCAATTTCAGCGAATGAGGGAGCTGGATCTGGAGATCGAGCGCATTGAGCTGCAGGGACAAAAGGAAGCGGACTCTGACAGTTCAGTGTCACAGACTTCTGGACCAAACTCATCAGCTCAGAGGGAGGAGCAGCTTCAGGAGTTCCTGCTTACCAGTGATGGAGTTCAGAAACTGGAGTTACAAGTTGAGAGGCATCGGGAGCTCATCCTCCTGCTTTCCCAGGATATTGACTCTGAGTTGAGGAAAGCTGACCTACTTTTGGTTCAAGACCGGGATGGAGAGCCGACAGGAGCTGCTGCAGCTTCTCAGCTTCCCCCTGAAGCTGGAAATGAGCTTTACTTTTCTGAACTGGATAGATTAAAAGATGAACTGCAAGACAGCATAATAAATGGGGTGAGTCTTCATAACCAGACTGCTGAAATAGAGAAGCAACTGATGTACTTTGACAGTGCACTGATGGCCAAAGACCAGGAGTGCTGGCAGTTGGCAACCCAACTGAACTCTCTGCAAATCACGGACTGCGTAGAGGAAAAGCAGCCCGTGTGTATCCTTCTAAACAGTGAGGCTCAGTGCAGCTTGATGAGCCACACCATGAAAGTCAAACAGAGCCTGTTGCCTCTGGATGTTACGGACACAGACTCAGACACTGGGATTAGCTCCACCCACAGTCAGGACTCGCTCTCACCGTGTCTGGACTTCCCTCCCCCGCTGGACACGGACGTTTGAAGCAGCCGGTCAACCTCTCATTGTGTTACACAGGCCTCTCACATGTCACACCGTCATCTACCACACAGACAAAAAATCTACCAACATGGGGGCTTAGAGTAACATTTTCTCTCCACTTCTCTAGTTTTTTCCTTTTGTTAGAAATTCAAGTATGTTCTTCAAAAACAGACTCCTGACTCTTGAGAACGACCGCCTTAAATCATCTGATCTTTTTTTTAAAAAAAAAGAAGACACACCATTGGTTAAAAGAAAAGATATATACTTTTTAAAGTATCTGAAACATGTCCAAAGTTACACAAAAACCACAATGATGACATAAACAACACAACCCAGTTGGAAGTAATGTCCCAGTCACAGCTGGCCTTATGGGGGGACACGGGCTGTCTACAGGTTTCCCCATTTTTTGCCCACAGTATGAATTTTTAAGATCGTAGACCACCGTTGAGCCCGTAGGGCGGAAATGTTCGTGGAAATTTTTTCTATGGGCATGCTGCGAGTGACGGGTCAGAGCAAACTCATTACATGTAAGGGTGAAATAAGTGAGTGGCAGGCGTGTTGGATTTTTTTTTTTTACTTTTTTTCTGTCTGTTTCTGAGTCGGCTGATGCATCTTCTCTTTCTCTGTAGTCACACCGTTTTGACGCACAAGTACATCATCGGTCTACGTCATACATGAGCTTTGATAGTCAAACACTCAATGGAAACGCTCAATTGAATTGACCGGACCGTTCTAAACCGGTCAAGAGTGGACTGGTCTGGTCTGGACCGCTCAGTGGAAACAAAGCATTATTGCTGCTCAGGTGATAACTGCAAGCTCCTTGCAATCTCCATGCATGCTGCCTGACGCTTAGAAATGAGGACTTGAGTGTAGTTTGTGTGGGCATCTTCTGAGTACTTACTGAATGAGAAAATCTTGTCAGGATTTTTCCCTTTTACAAACTTTTTGTTTTGCTGATGGATTTTCTACGTCTTTATAAAGGCCAGGTTTAACACTTTTACTGCTGCTTTAACACTGCAGAGGAATCCTGCATGACGGTTACTGGAGAAACAACAGGCACACGCGCTAAAAGAAGAATCAATGTGGATCACGTTAAAAGTTGTTTTATTGAGCATGAATTCATCCAACCACATTTGAATGAGTTTCCGTGTCTCATTGTTGTGGTTTTATGACATTGTTTTTAAGAGAATTCTGTTGGAACTACAATAAAGCTTTAAGATGATGTCAGGGCAGCAACCCATGCGCACAGAAAAGAGAGTTATACGTTTTTTGGTGGTGTTAAAATACATTTTATAACAAGTAAACAGTTGGACCCATTATGTCCTTTTGGCTAACGTGACAATCTAATGCTCTACATTTGTCCGCGGCTCACCGATCACTTCATTTCTAACATTTTTACATCATGTGGCTGTCGGGTACGGTGGCCGTTTTGGTTCAGTTGTTCCGCTCTCAGTTCATTTCATATTCAGACTGAGGAACCTCAGAGAGAACAGAAGTTCAGTCTGAATGGAAACGAATGGAGACCATCTTGAAAGATGAGTCAGAGAGTGGTTCCTGGCAAATGAAGGTACTTATTTCCTGACAGCTCCATGGAGAAGGTGGGTGTGATTTTGTTGTAGTCTGGGGGCGGAGCTTGCTGCACAGATTCTTCCTGGAGGGGACGGTTCACATCAATCTTACGTCAGCACGTTTCCACCCGCTCGTTTTCATGGGTATGGGTGGGGCTGCTGCAGACAGTGCAGTTTTTAGAGGATTATTCTTAAATACATGAACGGATCAAAATACCATTTGGGGGTTCTATATAGTGTGGAATGAACAGTAAAATGCATTTAAAACCTCAAAAAGTAGAATTTTCATGGTATATACAGAACCTCCTTGTATAAACCGTTTTATTAATGTCAAAGTCCCTCTTTGTCAAATGTGGAGCCTCTATTTTTGATCTTGCTCCACATTCAATTCAGTGTCGATCACTGAGTCCTTATTCTTAGATATTTCTGTCCTCTTCTTCAGTACAGAGGGACAAACTACAGAAAAAAATAGACAAAGTGTTGTTTATCTTTGCTACCTTGTACTATTGAAAAAGAACAGCAGCTATGTTCACACATCAATGTTTAACTTTCTGTGCCAAAACTCAAAATTCAGGCTTTAGGTCACAGGTGTGGTCCTACATGTTTTCAAGCCAAGCTGCCATAGCTTCTTATTGGCTAATCACACCTGATCCAGGTAATCAGCAGCAGATAAGGCAGGATTCTGGAAAACCAGCAGGACGTCGGCCCTCGAGGACTTGAGTTTGACACTCCTGCTTTAGGCTGACTGCTTTTACCTAAACAAGAGAGCTTTGTCCCTGTTTAAGTTGAAGGTATGCTTTTGCTCGTCCTTTTGTTCTCAAGTTAACTATGCAACTGCACTTCTTTGTACACATTTTAAAGGAAGATATATAGCTTCACTTGTTTTGTCTTTAAGTTAAAGAATTTGTTGGAAAACATAAAAATGTAAATTATCCAGCTCTAATGTAAATACGTGATGTAAATATAACAGAACTATTTATTTTTGTAAAACTGCACTTGATACATATTAACACATCACTTTTATAAATGGACACCAAATGTTCAGAATCACCTGATTCAGAACAAAGTGTGCGTCTTTTGGTCTTTTAATCCCTAATCTCAGAAATGACATGGAATATTACGATGAAATGTGTATTCTAACTTTCACAATAAAAGCTAACACAATAACTTGTAAAGTGTTCTGGATTTTATTGTCAAAATGATGACATCACTTTCGGTGTGACTTGATAAACTGGGTTAGCAGCAAAATAAAAAAAAATAACTGTGTAATATTTAAGTTTTTTTTAACGATTTCAGCTGAACAGCAGATTTTTGTACAAAAACTCAAGTTGTTTCTTTGCATGAATCAGGAGTCTGAACCTGATTCATCCACAGAGCCACATACAGAACAAATGAGTTAGTTAATGTAGCACATATTCTAATATAAGCTGCCCAATAGTGTCTAGTGTAGAGTGTATTATTCTAAAAGGCTAAGAAAGGCTACCAGCTCTTGCTGGGTTTTGATTAATAAGAAACTGGACCAAAAGGCACTTTTGGTGTTTTGTATTTTGTAGATCCCTGGAGCAAATGTACAGTTTACAATGAAGGGTACTTCTGATCTGATCATCTTTGTAGGATGATGCTCCAGCAAATTATCCCTGATTGCGTCCACCACTCCAACCAGAAACCATCTGCTGGGATCTGTTCAAAAACACCCCCAAACAGTCTGTCAGCTTCATGTGTACAGTTATTTGTTGTACAGTTAAAAAACTGTACAACTTCTGATCAGATCACATTCTATGTTCTGTAAAGCATAGTGGCAGATAAAACAGTCTTGTCTTTTTTGCAGTTTTTCTTCTTTTTGCTAAATTAGATAAAAAAAAGACCAATTACAATTATTCTATGACCAACTATAATTTGAATATTCATTCATCTTCCTGACCGCTTCGTCCCTTTCGGGGTCGCGGGGGTGCCGGAGCCTAACCTGGCTGTTGACGGGCGAAGGCGGGGCACACCCTGGACAGGTCACCAGTCTGTCACAGTAATTTGACTATATTTATGTTATTTAAGTAATAGAGAAGCAATAAAGAAAAGCATATTTTAAGAGTGGGTGCACATAAAATATATAAAGAAATACATAAAAAATAATTTGAAAATAAAATCAGGGGAAAATGGTCATCAGGAAGTACAGAAAAGCTATGGACTCCCTTCAAGTTACTGCTGACAGAGTAACACTTTGTACTGGAGGCAGAGTGAATGGAAAACCAGGGGTATACATTTCACACTCTAATTGTTTCACACACACACACACCCCCACATGCTCTTCTTGAAAGGCTGACTGTACCCTGTGAGCAGTCCCACACAGGTGCTGATGGATTAAAGGATTGAGACTGCATTTTGTTTAAAGCACATTCAGCCTCACTTTGCCAAAAGAAAAAAAGTTATATTCTAAGATCTATATTCTGAAAAGTAACATTGATTCCTTTATTATTTTTTCTGAAAAAAAAAAGTTTAAAAATGTGACTATTTTAAGGATTTAAGATTAGACAACTTTAAATGTTATTTTTAATAGGGCCGGGAATCAATTAAAAACATTAACTAATTAGTCTCAAATCTGGAAAAGATTAATCACAATTAATCAACATTATTATCATTATTTTTCTTAGTTACAGTATTTGTCAGCCACTTATTATCTGCAAATAACATTCTCAGCCCTAGATTTTTAGGCTATGTTCACACCGGGCTAAATGTAGGTTCTTGAATGCCTATTTAGCCTACGGGGTTCACACTGGACAAGCAGGGAGGGGCTTTGTGAAGGTTCACAATCAGTCAGTGGACAAAGGGAGGTTTTTCTTTTTTTTGTGATTGTTTCTTTTTTGTAACAAAGTTGACCAAACTGGTACAGTCACTCCAAACAAAAATAACATGAGCCCAACTGAAAATCTAACTACATGTAACAGACACACAGGACCAAACTGAACAGGCCTGACTAGACTCTCCTATACTGACACAATGGGGAAGCTTATATAGACAGGGGCAAACCATAATGGACACATGAGGGAGGGGAGAAACAAACTAACCCCAAATTATAACAAATGAATCTAAGACAGCAAAAACAGAGAAGATACAAACTAAACACATCTAAATAACCAATATTGTCTTCAAATAAAAAACTAAATAACTTACTTTTAAAGAAACAAAAATAAAGTCCAGTGGGAGTGTTGGGAATCCCTGCAGTCTTGCCAGTGGAATGTCCCAACCTCCTCTGCTGATCATGGTGGATGTGGTTCACCTGAGATGGAACTCAGAAACAAACAAAAGTAAATGAACTGTATTTTCACTTAAAATAAATCAAATGTGTGCACGCATTATCAACTTATTTTAAGTAAACAAAGTAAATGTTTTAAGGAAAATTAAAAAACTAACACCTATGTGGTGGTTGGAGGCTCAACCATCACAGGCTTCTTTTTTGTCTTTTTCTACGGTTTACTGTCGGCAACCTCCAGCTGGAAGAGGTTTGGTTTGAAATGTGGAGTCTGTGCAAATCTCACAAATCTTGCTCCAGACTTTTTCTTTCATGGCTCTGATATATGAAAGCCTTAGTTTCATAGAACTCCAGTTGAGCACAAAGAAACATTTATTAATTTCTCCTTCATGATCAATTTTCAAATGGTCGGTACTTCTGTTAATGTAAAGGGACTCCATCCATAAGTAGCTACCTGATTGATGAAACTTTACCGTGATTACACCATCAATGTGAGCTCAGTGGCTGTGCGTTTTGTCCACAGAGCCCCAAAACGGTCGTTGAAACTTGCATTAAAGTGAAAGTTTATAACTTGGTAGCCCAATGTGCGCATGTTCACATAGAGTTTAGATCAGTTGTGGTCATTTGAACACACGTTACTGAGGGTGATGTGAACATAGCTCGAGAATGAGAATGGACTGGGTGTCATTTCAAATGTATGTCTGATTATATTAAAATAAACAACATTTTTTTTCATAATTCAATTCAATTTTATTTATATAGCCCAAAATCACGAAGGAAATTTGCCTCATTGGGCTTCAAAATATGAACAATAGTTAAAAACTAAGACTAAATAAACTGGTTATCCGTGCCCTTAGACCCTCCCTCCCGGTAAGGAAAAACTCCTAAAAAAAACCTGAGTCAGGAAAAAAAGAAGAAACCTTAGGGATTCCCACATGAGGGAGAGATCCTATCCCAGGACGGACAGGAGATACCAGAACAGTTAAAGAAAAATTAGCTTCTACAACTATGAATCTAAGAGTTCATTCAGATAAAGCTGAGGGACAAGTGATGATGATGAAGTCCACAGTCATGATGAAGCAGAGGTGCAGTCCAGGAGCAGGAGCACGAGGACAGACGACCCAGCAGGAATCACTCTCACTCAGAGATGCAGGATGGTGTCGGGGGCGTGGTCCACGGCCAAGAGTGGGAGCGTGGGCGATCCACCGGGGATCTGAAATCTCTCCTGCTCCCCAGAGGAGAGATAAAAATGCATTAAATGCTGCACATATTATTTAAGCAGCATGTCCTGTTTGCATCATGTTTATTGAGTTTGACCAAAAAAATAAATAAAATGAAAATACAATGTTCAAAATTCATTTTGAGATCCTACCTTCCACTATTAGAAAATCAGCATATGCAATTTTGAGTATGGATTGAGTAATTTTGTAATTCTGAACAGGTTCTACTGAATGTTTTTTTTTTTTTAATCGTGAGCAGGAACTTGACAGGTGTGACGGGACTTGGCACAGATCTGCTGCTGCTCCTCTGACGGTTAGTGGCTGCACAGGTTTGGGACCGAAATGCCACGTCTTGTTCTTTCAAAGCTGAGAGGTTCACAAAACTTGCATTGCATAACTTCTTCAGGAATGAGTCAAACATCAGCTCGTGCAAAGGTGGGAACATTTACCTCACGGTTTGTAGCAAAAAAAGCCTGGAGGAGAAGCTCTGCTTTGGTCATTATTCTCCAGCTGAACATGCTGAGGCATCTGTCACTCTCAAAGAGCGGCACTTCTACAACAGACTAAATGAGACTGGTTTAAAGAGCAGGCTTTCAGGGTTTTGCTGCACCTTTTCTCCCACTAGTTGTTCCAGAAGCAGCTGGAGCCCTGAGAGAATCTCCCCAAGCTGTGAAGATAAATTTACAGTTCTTGGCAGGTTGTAAAAGCCTGCACCCTGGCTAGGACACAGCAGTCAAACACTTCTAGTTTGCACATTTTACAGACTGCTGGGAGCCCATGGCTAATTACTTATCAAAATTAAGGTAAAGCTTTTGTTCTCAGTAAAAAAAAACAAAAAACTACGTTTGTCCTATCTGCCAGCCGAGCTGCGGTCCTTCTGCTGCAGATAAGCCTTTGAAAGGCTTGCTCACTAGCAACTGTGTTTATGGACAACAATAATTAAATCAACCAAAATGCCAATTACGCTGACGGCAAACCCGCCTGTGTTTGCTCAGCCCTCTCAGTTATGGCTACTGGGCAGTTGAAGTAAACCATCATGTGTCATTATGCTTGGATCCAGCTCTGAAGGAGACGGCTGAAACTCTGAGCCACTCCTCCAGTGGTTTTACACAGAAACAGTTTAATAGCAGTCTTCATGTGAGTTAGTGTTTTAGTGACATTTTAGCAGACAAATAGCAAATGTTCCGATAGAAAGGAGTGTGGAGACTGCTGCACTCAGAGTTGTGACTAACATCAAGGAAAAATGTGTTGTTTCTCTTTTATTTCAGCAGCCTATAGTTTGCAGTTAGTGGATGACCTGAGCATTGTTTTATCATCTCGTCAAAAAGAAAATTTTGTATCCATCGTTGGAAGAAGAAGTCAAGAAAAGCACATGGAAACCCAGTGGTGTGAAAAGTATCAATCATCTACAGCTGATTAGATTTGAAACCATATATTTATGATGCAAAGTTTGGGAGAGGTATGAGCAGAAACCTGTTTTTCTTTTCACCTGCACATGTTGAAACCATTTTTATGACTTTATTCTGAATAGAAACATTTTCTATTAAAAACTGGAATGCTTTGAAGTGTGACTCACTTTAACACACTAGTTAAATACAAAGCAATTTAAAAACATGATTAACAACATCCATGATTTAAAAAAAGCCTTTGATGCTATTGATCATAAAATACTACTTTGTAAATGAGAAGAATATGGAATAAGAGGACTAGCATGGAAGAAATTGTAATAATAAACAAATTGAAACACTTTCTGGACTATAATTCGCTGTGTACTTTGTAGTGCTCCGCTACCTTACCCACTGTAATGAAGTTTGGAGACATAATTCTAAATCTTCATTGCATCTATTATAGATATAACAAGAACAAGCCATCCAAAACATACTCAGAGCAGGGTATTTAGAATGTACTCACTGGCTTTTTATGCCATCTAAATATTTAAAATTACAGGATTTGATACAATATCAGACACTATTATCAATGTAAGAGGAATTTAATGTCTTACTACCAGACAATATGCAGAAATTCTTTATAATCAAAGAAAAACCTCATGAACTATATGAGCATTTGGAAACTTTAAACAACCATTAGCATGAACCAATCGCAGAAGATTGAGGGTATATTCAGACTAGAAAAAATCCTTTGGTCCGGACCAAGTCCACTTAATTTAGTCCAGACCGAGTCCTGAACGTTGCGTTTGGTCTGTATTCAGACTGCCATCAAGCGTCCCTTCCTGTTCCAGACCAAAGCTTGTAAACAAAACTACGTGACTAAAGATCTCTTCACTCACTAGCCAGGAATTACGTGGGCGGGGCCAAGGAACTAAAGGTGGACATAATGGAAGTCCTGCACTTTGCAATCCTTGTCTGATAGTTCACTTATTCAAACTTGATATTTCTCGGACCAATGTTGGACGTGTGTATCAGCGTCAGGTTCAGCACTTTTTCCTGCTGCTTTGACATGCTGCAAGACGGTTCCTGAGGAGACAACAGTGTAATAGAAATATTTTTGTTTAGTATTTGTTTCAACTTTGATTTATATGTAACCTTTCATTGAAACTCTGAACCTCAGCTGGAATGTACTAAGCAATCCATGACTGGGATGCAGTTTCTGTATTATGCAACCCTTTGACCTTCTGTAAAAGACTCTTGACCGGAAGGCTCCACTCCTGTAACACAACCCATGACACCAAGGCATATGCAAACAGCACGTTTCACTTGAAACTTATAAAAGCCAAACGTCTATTCCATTCAGACAGAACCCTCCTAGAGGCTTCTCTGCATGTCTGATCCACATACATTAAACTGAATTGTTATCAAAAACTTGTGTTAGACTTGAAAGGTTGTCTGCTCTTTCATCGGATTCCAATCATTTTCCACCACAGGCGGTTATGAAGGTACGCTGATAAGTGTTTATGACAGATAGATTGTTGAGAAAACAGTGAGAAACAATGTGGATCCCGTTAAAAGTTGTTTAATGAGCCTGAAATTCATCCAACGGTATTGCAATGAGAAATATTTGCTGTGGGGCCCGTTTCAAGAAGCAGGTTCAACAAATTTAGAGTTGAAACCTGAACTCAGAGTCACTGGACTCAAAGAGTCAAAGAGTTTCGGTGTCAGAGTTGATTCAATCAACTCTGAGTTGTTGGAACCAGAACCAGGTGCGAGCGTCACGACCATTAAAAGCCCTGATCAAAGGAACAAAGACAGCACCATTCACCATGGCAACGGGAACAAACACCTGAGTTTCGTACTTGCAGCGACAGAAATTGATAAGTTCCTGCAAGCAGATGCCGACTAAGAACATTTTCATCAAGAAGATCAACACAGCTGTAGCGGTAAAACAGAGAGAAAATATCTTCAGAGTTAATGTGTACGTCTACATTTGAATCATTTAATTCAGGAGAACTAAATGTCAGGAAGGTCATTCTGTCACTTGTTAAGTAAGGAATGGTTTTGATCTGTAATAATTTAACCAGTAATGTCTGTAACCTCACGAATGACCGTTTTTTTGTACCGACACACACACGGATATCACTGCACGCTAAAAAGAAACACTGTAGCTGTCTGGAATATGTTAAAATAAGCATTTATTTAACTTTAATTCTCAAGACTGTGCAGCTGACAACTGAGCTAACATTTGATCACAATGTGAAGCACGGTAGATGAGTTGTGACGTCTTCCCGGTGTTTGAAATCTAATGATTTTCATTGTTAAGGGTTTAAAATAAAGAAAAGAAAACTCTCTATTATTAATAGCGAGCCCCCCCACCCCCCCCACCCCCCCACACACACACGGATATCACTGCAAGTTAAAAAGAAACACTGTAGCTGCCTGTAATATGTTAAAATAAGTATTTATTTAATTTAAATTCTCAAGACTTAAAAAATATTCTCTGAAAAGTTTTTTGGGGCAAAAAAACAATTACTGTAACTGGGACTCGAATTTGGTTTTCCACAGCGGAAGTCAGCTTTGCTGACAACTGAGCTAACATTAGTCACATCCCTGACATGGTTGATAACTTGACACGTCTTTCCAGTGTTTGAAATTTAACGATTTCCGTTGTTAAGGGTTTAAAATGAGGAAAATAAAACTCTGAATTATAAATAGCAAGTCCCTGGAAAAACTCACTAGATAGATAGATAGATAGATAGACAACTTTATTAATCCATTTGGGACGTGCCCGCAGGGAAATTAAAGAACTCCACATCTCACACAGCACTGTTGCATCCATGTTAAATAAAGAAATGACACTTAAATAAAGATAAATAGGGAAATAAATAAATAAATATATATATAAATGTATAAGATACAGAATATAAAAGTAAACAGGTAAGTTAGTTCAACACATACAAGGGTTATTCCCGACTAAGTTCAAGGTTTGCCCTCCTCCCCCCCAGAGAGATGTTAAACAGACTTATGGCACGAGGGACAAATGAGTTCTTTAGTCTGTTTGTCCTGCATTTTGGAAGGAGCAGCCTCTCACTGAACAGGCTTCTCCTGCTGCTGATGGCAGAGTGCAGAGGGTGGCTGGCATTGTCCAGGATCCCCTGCAGCTTGCTCAGTGTTCTCCTCTCTGCTACTGCCACCAGAGGGTCCAGCTTCATGCCAACCACCGAGCCAGCCCGCCTAATCAGTTTCTCCAACCTGGAGAGATTGGCTTTTGAGGTGCTCCCACCCCAACACACTACACCATAGGACAAGACGCTAGCAACCACAGACTGATAGAAGATGACCAGGAGCTTCCTGCAGATGTTAAAGGATCTTAGTCTCCTAAGAAAGTACATTCTGCCCTGGGCCTTCTTATACAGCTGCTCAGTGTTGCTCGTCCAGTCCAGCTTGTCATCCAGCCACAGCCCAAGATATTTATAGGTGTGTACAACCTCCACCTCCTCCCCACCCACCAGAACTGGCCTAGGAGTGGGACTGTCTCTCCTAAAGTCCATAACCAGTTCCTTAGTCTTTGAGGTGTTGAGCTGCAGGCTGTTGGTGTGGCACCAGGTAGCAAAGTCACTCACCAACCTCCTGTACTCCTCTTCATCATCATCCCTGATACACCCCATGATGGCCGTGTCATCTGCAAACTTCTGAATGTGACACAGTTCAGAACTGTAGCGGAAGTCCGAGGTGTACAGGGTGAAGAGGAAGGGGGAGAGGACAGTCCCCTGTGGTGCACCGATTCTGCTGACCACAGTATCAGACACGATGTCCTTGAGCCTGACATACTGTGGTCTATCGGTGAGGTAATTGTAAATCCAAGCAACCAGGCTGGGGTCCACTTGCATTCTTGTCAATTTTTCCTGGAGGACAAGGGGCTGGATGGTGTTAAAGGCACTGGAGAAGTCCAGGAATGTAATCCTCACCGTGCCACTTCCCTTGTCCAGATGCAAGTGGGCTCTATGTAGGAGGTAGAGGGTGGCATCCTCCACCCCAACCCCAGCCCGGTATGCAAACTGCAGAGGGTCCTCTGCATGCTTAACCTGAGGCCTGAGGACTTTGAGGAGCAGCCGCTCCAGTGTCTTCATCAGGTGTGATGTGAGAGCCACTGGTCGGAAGTCATTCAGCTCGCTGGGCCGGTTCTTTTTTGGCACCGGAACGATGCAGGATGTCTTCCAGAGGGTGGGCACTCTCCTGAGTTGCAGGCTCAGGTTGAAGACTCGTTGTAGCGGCTCCCCCAATTCAGCAGCACAGGTCTTCAACAGCCGGGGACACAGGCCATCAGGTCCTGCTGCCTTCCGGGGCTGAAGCTTCCTCAGTTCCTCTGTCACCTGATCAGCTGTGAAGCAGGGAGGGGGTGTGAGGGCGGGGGGGTAGGTAACCTGCCCTGGCAGGGATGAAGGGGGTGAGTGGCTGTTGTGTGGGGGAGGTGAGAGAGAGAAGAGGGGGAGGGGGGATGGCCACGACTGCCTGGGGATGAAGGGAGAGATGGAGGAGGAGGAGGAGGGGGGCTTGGCAGTGACACTGATGGTGGGGGCTGTGGTAGAGAGGCTGAACCGGTTGAAAAAAATGTTCAGATCATTGGCCCTCTCCACACTTACCCCCTCTGTGCTGGTTCTGGCTTTGTGTCCTGTTATGGTTCTGACACCTTCCCAAACGTCTCTCATATTGTTCTCCCTCAACCTCTGCTCCACTTTCCTCCTGTAGCAGTCTTTGGCTTCCTTCAGACAGCGTTTCACCTCCCTCTGTGCTGCTCTCATCTCCTCCCTGTCTTTAGTCCTGAAGGCCTTCTTCTTCTGGTTAAGGACAGCTTTGACTCCCTGTGTTACCCATGGTTTATTGTTTGGGTAACACCGAACAGTCTTGGTGGGGGCGACCACATCTGCACAGAAGTTAATATAGTCCGTGATGCAGTGAGTCTTCCCCTCTATGTCCTCATCATGTCCACCCAGCAGCACATCCCAGTCTGTGGTGTTAAAGCAGTCTCTAAGGGCCTCCTCCGCTTCAGGAGTCCATCTCCTGAAGGAACGCGTAGAGGCAGCCTGCCTCTGGACCAGGGGGGTGTACTGAGGCTGTATATACACCAGGTTGTGGTCTGACTTGCCCAGTGGGGGCAGGGCGGTGACCCTGTATGCATCCTTAACGTTAGCATACAGTAAATCAATAGTCCTGCTCTTCCTGGTGGGGCAGTCCACCACCTGATGAAAAGTAGCCAGAGTGGAGTCAAGGGTGACATGATTAAAGTCTCCGGATATTATGCAGAAGGCCTCAGGATGTTGCATCTATCTATCACTATTTATAATATCTCAAATAAAAATGAATTGGGAGACTGCAGTCAGTCGACTCGTGTCCTCCAAATCCTCTACCGACATAAATAACATTTCCTCTGGATTAATCAGCCTCCTCTCTACATGATCCTCTATGAATGAACGTGTCATTCTGGTTTCTGAGTGGTGGAAACGTGACGTCTCTAATGTGAATGTTCTCTAAATGTTAATCAAGAACTCATATTTGAACATCTTTCACTTTAAAAAGGGGCGGAGACCACAGAGAACTCTAAGTTTCCTGAAGAAAACCTGCTACCGACCAGGTTTCGTTCACAGACTCAGTTACCATAGTGATTGATTCTGAGTTCAGATCAACCCACTTCTTGAAACAGGCTTGGTTTCACCCACTTTCACGGGTTTGAGTTATCTCTCTTTCTGAAGCCAAAAACTCAGAGTTTTGCTGAATTTGGAGTTCACAAACTCAGAGTTCCAACAAAACCTGCTTCTTGAAACGGGCCCCTGGTGCTTCATTCCACTTGCTTATATTACGTGACCACCAGCAACAGTGGCTGTTTTGGTCAAGTTATTCTACTCCGGGAGTGGGTTGTATTCAGAGTGTGGGATCTCAGAGCGAACTGAAGCTTAGTCTGATTGAAACCACCTCCAAAGATGGGTCAGAGTGTGGTTCCTGGTCCCGGACCAGGGTCTGCTTGCACATATTCAAACTGAAACTTTGTTCTGGATTATCAGAGGGAACAAACTGGTTCACTGTAAGTGGACCACATGGGTGTGAATACACCCTAAGTTTTTCTGTGTGTTCAACAGAAATCTGGAACAGCTTTGGTTCAGAACAAAAGCAATGCAAAAACATCCATAAGTTCAAATACTCGTACAAATAAATCATATACAGTACAGTATATACAGTAATATCGGAATATAAATTGCGGTAGTGGTTGTGTAACATGATTCACTTGCTTCCCTGTAACAGGAAAAAGACTGTTAACGTATAATTAATATTTGGTATGCTGAAATGTAAATGTTTTGCTTTTGTCTTGTTTTTATCTGTGTTTATTATGCTTGTTTATTTTATTTAATTTTGATTGTTTTGCTTTCCTCCAACATTTTTCAATAAGTTAAGCTTCTGCCTTCTCCCTTCCAAACATGTGTCTGTATTATTTTGATTGTTATTATTTTTACTATCCACTGTATGTCAAGTCAAGTCAGCTTTATTTGTCAAATATACTGTGATACACAGCACAGATTGAATCATCTCAACTCACAGTGCAAATAGCAATTAAAGTAGCAGTAATACAAATAAAAATATTAGCAGTAGCATGTTATTTACAAATATACAATAGGAAGAACTATAAAGTGGCAATAGAGCAAAGTCTTTGGTCAGGAGGATGTTCAGATGTGCTGGCGGGGGGTTCAGTTAGATTTTGTAGCAGGGGGTGGGGGCAGAGGGGGGAGTGCTGGGAGGGAGTTCAGTTTCCTGATGCCCTGGTGGAGAAAACTGTCCCTGAGCCTGCTGGTTCTGGCCCGGAGACTTTTCAGTCTCCTTCCTGATGGCAGCAGGCTGAAGTGGCTCTGGGATGGGTGAGATGGGTCACCTGCAATCCTGATGGCTTTGCGGGTGAAGCAGGATTAGTGAGAGGGACACCAATGATCTTCTCAGCTGTTCTCACAATGCGCTGCAGAGACTTCCTGCAGGATGCAGTGCAGGCTCCGTACCACACAGTGATACAGCTGGTCAGGATGCTCTGTTCCTGATGTCTCTGCTGTCCCTGAAGCGGTCAGCTGTCCTCCAGGAGTACTCTCTCTTAGCCAGCCTGATGCCTCGTTACAGGTTGGCTCTGGCTGTTCTCAGAGCAGCTTCGTCTCCATTTCGTTCCGTTTCCTCCAGAGTGTGTGGACTTTTCCTGTCAGCCAGGGCTTTTGGATGGCTCGAGTGGTGACTGTTTTTGTGACGGTGACATCGTCCATGCACTTCCTCATGTAGGATGTGACAGCCCTCGAGGCCTGGAGTTGCCCATCCCTGATCTAGTAGATGAGTTTGTGCCTAGTAGGTGATCTATGTTAAAATTAAGAGCCAAGACAGCCTTGAGGCTTTATGCTTAACTAGAACAGGAAGCTGGTTTAGCAAGAAACTAACCGGGTAGGGGAAGTCCCTCCCCCTTTTCATCAGAAACTCTGACAGAACAAGTAAGCCTGGTGTTTAACCCTTCGTAGACCTCACCCAATTTGCTCTATTTACATATTTTTAAAACTGTGTTTGCAGCTATGCTTGCTATTTTTAGTATAACCCCAGATATATTTTGGTTGTCTTACATAATAATTTCATAATGAACCCGAAACTGTCCAAATTAATAATTCTGAGTGTTAAATTTTGCCTTATTTTGTTGCAAAAAAAAAAGACAAAACAGTTTTTATATTGAAAAAACAAAAGATCAAACATGTAAAGGTAAAACAACAATGTATAAATCCACAAATAAAGCAAAGACAGAGTCAAAACAGATTTGGAAATGTCTAAAAAATAAAAGCCAAAGCTTTGCTAAACTGTATACAAAGTTACAATGATTTATTCCAAGCCATAAAAAAATCATGTCATAACTCTTGCTATTTTATTTTAAATCAAAAATTTAAAATGTAAAACTTTTTGACATCCACACGTTAATTCTCAATAATGTTTACACGTTTTCTTGACTCATAATTAGAAGTCACTTTACTCACAGAATGCAGGACTACTTGTGATTCCTGGAATTTCTAAAAGTACAGTTGGAGGTAGAACTATCAGCCATCAAGCCCCCGTTCTATGGAATAAGCTCCCAGCTCATGTCAGAGAGGCCAGCACAGTGTCTACATTCAAAGTTAGACTTCAAGTCCTCCTCCTATTAAAATCCTGTGTTTAGAGTGTCATTTTTCTTCTGAAAGAGAACAAATATTATAAGAAATCATTCCGTTTTTTTCCATTTCCGAGTATTTCTCCTTTTAAATCAATCAAAGTGTCTTGGACAGACTCTGTTTGAATGAATGATCTTCTTTCCATCAACAGCTCTGCTGCACATGCACTAAACCCTCATCTGTTCCTAGTGTCTAGTTCAGGTTCTGGAGAAGAGAAGATGGTATCTTCACATTGACTGCAGTCAAATGAGCCGCCGTTCACATTTCTGTGGTCAAATCAGCATCACTGGATTTTTGGTGTGAGTTTCATCCAATACTTACGGTAGCAGGACTGAGAACGCTGGAAAATCTCCACCAGACTCCACGGAGCTTCTTGATGTGACCACGGAAATGTGAACGGCGGCTCATTTGACCGCAGTTGGAAAGGATTGTAAATCAATGAAAGAGCATTTTGATGTTAGCTTTGATTATTTTATCAAGAACTCTGAGAAACCAATGATTGAATGTATTGATCACAGTCAATAAACATTGGAGAATTAGCTAAAAGAGTCTTTGGTGAACTGGAAGGAGAAAGAATCAGGATTTTGGAGGAAGTTCTGTCCATGAAGATCTTCACTTCCTCGTCCAGCTGACATCCGGATCAGAACCATACGGCTGGACATTACCCAGATTGATGGATGTTTTTATGTAGCAGCAGTGAAGATTTATGCTAGAGAGACACAGAGCTATCATAATCAGACAGGAGGGATCAGGGGCGGAGCACCATAAGCCACGCCCCCTCAGAGGAGATTTAGGAAAGAGAGGCTTCAGATCAACATGAAAAATGGCTTTTTAAGATATTTAGGTTGTTGAATTTTGGTTAAAAACTTCCCAATCACAATTAAAAGGCTACTGGGAGTGATTTCTTTATAAAAGAAATTGTCATAGTGGGAAAGCAATTTTCTATGGACAGGCCTATTGTCAGGCTAGCCAATGACCAAAGAATACTTAATTCATTAGTTGTTAGCAGGCTGCTAGAAGCTGGGGAAAGTATGGTACACTGGGGGTTCTGTCCTGTATTCTCATTTACTTCTCCTCTCCTCCTCTTTTCTATTCTTTATTTAGCTCTCCATGCCTCTGTTTGGTGCAGTGCAATTCATGTGTTGTCCCTCTTCCCCACTCCCCTCCGGGTGAGCGGGAGAGATTCCAGATTCCAGGCAACTCATCTGTGCTCCTGTCCTTGGCCGTGGACCTCGCCTCAGGCTGGTCTCACGCCCCCAGCTGTCCCTCGGCTCCATCTGGATGAAGCCCATGTGCTACACGACTCAAACATGTAGTTGCAGAGTTACATAAGCTAGATCTTCTTCAAATGATTTTAAGTTACTTTAAAATAAATTTAAAGAGAACCATGTATTGAAATGCCATTTTAAAATTTTGTAAAGTAAATTGCAAAATGCACTTTTAAACGAATGCTCAAATTGCATAGTGAATAGTAAATTGCAAAAATTTTTATGATTTGAATTTTGACATCAAAAACCTATGACAATTTACAGTGCAACAGGTTTTTTTGTTTTTTTTATTATATATAAATATACATATATTTAATTTATATTTTATTTCTAAAATTACCATATTGAATTGTAAATTTTAATATTTAATTCTGAAATGAAATTTTTTTTTTATTTTATTTTAGAAGCCTAGATTGCATATTGAATTGCCACTTGGAAAATGCCTTATCAAATTGCAAGTTGAATTGTCAATTGAGAATTGTGTATTATCTTAAAAAATGTCTCAAAAAAACTTCTATAGGTTTCATTCCTACATGACAATAAGAGGCCAGATCGGCCGCATGACCATGACAGGCGCATGCATGCATGAATTATGGCTCCGACAGTAAATGAAAAAAAGGGAACATTTGATTCTAAAAACCACCCTGACACAACCAAATTATATTAAGGTCATTTTGTGTCGAGCACCTGCTGTGTTTTTGTGAATACACGTCATATTGTCAAAGTGCCAAACCCTTTACTTTGTTGTCACATTCATCTGAAAAACCAATCAGACAGTTCCAAATAACTTCCAACCTCCTCGTTCCACTGGTTGGCATCAAGTGGTGCATTTCTTTCTTTCAAAACACAAACAAGTCGATGAAGATGGAAAAGGAAACAAAAGAAACTGAAATTATCTGCCGCTGCAGACGATGTCAACGCACTTGCCATGTAGCCATTCCCACCACCACTGGTTCAGCTTGAATGAGTCAAGACTTGTTGAAGTAGTTCAAGGGCCTTGGGCTTAATTGCATCAATCAAAGCACTTTTGGAGTGCCACCCAATCCAAGAAACATGACTCACCTGATAAGAGTTCAGCAATAAACTGTCACATCTCCAAACAGCAAGAAGAGAGGCAGTGGGAATGTGTGCGCTGCAGTCGGGTGAGCTGGCAACAGGTTTTTAAAGAGACCACTAAGGTTATGTGGCTGTTTCAGAGTGTGATGAGTGATTTAGGCAGGCTTCCTGTGCTAGCACAATCCAGGACTTTAAGCAATCTGCACTTTTTATGCACTCCGTGCTTGTTCACAATCCATAAAGAACGAGAAAGAACTGTTGAAAGGTGTCAAACCAAACTGGCAAACAATGAACCGAGCTTGTCCCTTCAGTGGTAGGTTATAGTCTATTATGCACACATTAGAATTAGGGAGTAATGCCAGAGCTTCATGAGAGCTCAGGTTAATAGGGATGCTTTGTTCGTGGAGGGATGCCCAAAGTTAAAGCTGCTCTTAAAAATATCATTTTGTTAAAAGCTTCAAACTTTAAAGTCTCATTCCGCTCATCTTTTTATCATCAATTTTCAAAGCGCTCCCGTGGTCTTTTCATAGACTCTTTTCACGTGGTGTTAAACAAAATGGTTCGGCATCATGGTAATATATTATGTCTATGAATTAGAATGGAAAAGCTGACACTGAACACTGTTTCAAGCAATTTTACCTAAATAATGAAAGGTAACCTGAACAATTGTTACCGAAATGTGTACAATATATATTTTCTAAATGTCCTACCTTGTATGGTTTTCCCTCTCAGATCAAATGTCAGTATTCCTCCTGCAGAATGCTCCACAGCTGCTTCCCCAAAATGATATTAAACCAGTCGTGGATTATTTCTCTCTACAACCCGGTCATAGTTACACAAAGGTTACAAGAACTTCATTGAATGCTGCTGGTTTGATTATGAAGGTCATTCAGATTCTCTTCTTCTAATTTCATGCCGATGCTAACGCTAGCATTAGCTTTGGCTATGAGACGTGGAGCTGCAGAAGATCTTTTCTCATCTGTTAAAAGTTGCCTGAATGTCCGTGCTCATAATCCTGTAAACAGATCTAAAGTCAGACAATTCCAGTGTGTCTGACATTAAAGTCAAACTTCTTCCTGTTGTAATGTTTTCTACTGCGGTCAGTGAGCTGCTGTTAGCTCAGCCGTGGTTCTAACATCTCTCCTCTTTGATTTTGTTCATAACTGTGTCTGTTCTGCAGAAAATAAAGGTAAAAAATGATAAAATTAAATATTAACCAAAAATAGGAAGGAGACTATTTCCACAAAATGTTATTAAATACATTTGCCCAGAGATTTTTTTTTTTTTTTAACTTGGCTGCTCTTATTTTGAAAGCTGAAAATACTCAATAGCTGCTCTGAACATTTTCACTAAACCAAACTATTCCTCATTTTACAATTATCCCCTAAAATATCCCCGTGAAACAACAATCAATTAATCACCCAGTCAATCTTTATTTGTAGAGCACTTTTCACATGAAACATAACACAAAATGCTTTACAACTAAATAAAACAAACAATATAAAAAAAATGAAAATGAAATGAAGCTTTATTTGTCATATGCAATATCAACACAGGTCAATACAACAATGAAATTCTTGTGATGAGAAGCCAGTGAACTTGTCATAAAAAATACAAGTAATAAGTAATAAGTAAAGGGTTTTTAAAAAAAATAGTGGTTAAAAAATGTACAGAATAATACAAATGAGAGGGATTTAAAGAGAGAAAGGCAGAGAAGGTGATGATCCAGGTACATAAAGCGAGAGGGATGTAGAGGTAAGTGGCATGGTCCAGAAGGGTTTTAAATATATTGCACATAGGTTGGTACACGTAAGTTGGTACACATGTCTGGCCTCGATAAATGAAGGTGCTATTTTGAGTGTAAGAGTCTGACAGCTTGAGGGTAGTAGCTGTCTCTGAGCCTTTTTGTGTATCGTCTGCCAGAGGGTAGCAGTTGAAAGAGTCCTCTCACTGGGCGAGTGTGGTCCTTGATGATGCTGCGTGCTTTCCTCAGACTTCTGCTGTGATAAATGTCCTGGATGGAAGGAAGGGTGCTGCCGGTGATGTCCTCTGCTGATCGGACCATTTTCTGAAGCGCTTTCCGACTCTCAGAGGTGCAGTTCCCATACCACACCGTGATGCAGCCCGCCAGAAGGCTCTCGATGTTACACCTGTAGAAGTTCCTGAGGATGTCCGTGTTCATGCCAAACTTCTTCAGTTTTCTCAGGAAGTAGAGTCTTTCTTTACCACGGTGTCAGTGTGTAGCGTCCATGTCAGATCCTCGGTGATGTGTACCCCGAGGAATGTAAAGCTGCTGACCTGCTCCACCTCCACGTTGTTAATGAGGATGAGTTGGTGGTGGTTTGAGTGTCTCCTGAAGTCCACAATCATCTCCTTTGTTTTATTGACATTGAGAGGTTGTTTTCCTGACACCAGCTGGTGAGTGATGTCACCTCGTCTCTGTAGGCGCGTTCATCGTTGTTAGAGATGAGGCCAAGGATGGTGGTGTCATCAGTGAACTTCAGGGTGATGTTGGAGCTGTGCTTAGCAGTGCAGTCATGGGTGAACAGCGAGTACAGGAGTGGGCTGAGGACACGTGTGGTGGAGAGGTGACTGCCGATCCTCACTGCTTGGGGTCTGTTGCTGAGGAAGTCCTGTATCCAGCTGCAGATGGGTTTCTCCAGACCCAGGTCGATGAGTTTGGAGACCAGATTGGAGGGGATTACAGCTTTGAAAAAACAAGCACAAAAAAATTAGAAAGACATAAAAAATGCCCTCAATCACAAGGCCACAGACAAATCCTTTTCTTAACTGATAGAGAACAGACTGGATACAAGCTGAGCACAGAAAATTATTTGCCTGAAACGCTAATATAGTTAGAAACCTCTTCCTCTGGCAACACATCCTCACTCCTGAATGACACATATTGACACATGGTTAAATGACCCTCCACGTCAAACACTCTTAACACTTGTAGTTCTTGTCTGGTCTTTGTAGTCCCTAGGTGTGGTCCTTTTGAAGTCTGAGGTTTAGGAGAAATTCTTATTCGACCCTACAGCTGTCAAGAATCATTAAATCTTGGAGTCTATTGTTCTTGTGGATCAATAACTTATTTATCAATTATATTTTATTTTTTAATTTATTAATAATAATAATTAATAATAATTATTAAAAACAATAATAATATTGTAAAAAAACGACAAGGAGAAAAAAAACATTTTCTCCCTTCCTCATATAGATTGAAAGCAGCGCTGATTTCACTTGACCAGTTTTCACATAAAAAAGCCGGCACTTTTACAAGGCTGACATTGAAGTCGATCACCTGTGTTTCGGTATCATTCATTTTTTACTTATTGGGGTGGAAGTGATGAGAATGTATGATCATGTTCTAGCTTTACCAAAGTCAATGACAGCCATCAGTGAGAAGAAAAACGACACCTTTAGGAATTCTTTTTCTCCTTTTTATTCATTAATAGGGAAAACATACAACATAACCTTGATTTGTAAACTCAAACATGAAGTAAACAAAAAGAAAACATGAAAAGAAAGAAGAAAAACTTTTTTGTCTGCTCCTTTTAGCAAATCAATAAATCAGTCAGTAAAAAAGAAAAATACGAAGCATTCTCCCAATTTGGTATACTTTTTTTTTTTTTTTTACTTGTCCTGTCCAACAACCGAGCCAACAGATGTGGGCTGAGAGCTTCTTGTGTTGGGCAGATTTTACTGTCACAACAGGGATTTATTGAGTATAAACCCCTGTTGTATTTAATGCTAAACTTTATTTATATTAATTACGTTTTATTTTATTTATTTATTTTTCTTTGTTGTTGGACCGGACAGTGTCCGTCCTCCCAATTTGGTATACAGTAAAAGAAGACTGGGAAAAAAAGAAACTAAATTGTACAATTACAACATCCACCAATGTGAAATGAACGAACACCATACCGCGGGGATGAGTAGTGTTTTTATCAATACTAGATAGATTTATAGTCATTGATTATACTTTTCTAAAAACATGATATTGTTGTAGCATTTTTAATTTCTGGTCTCATTTTTTTCCATTTATTGACTCTATTTAAAAAAAATCCATATTTAAATCAAGGCCCAAATAAATCAATGGTCCATCGCGCGTCCTGTAACCGGTACCAGGGCGCGTGCGGTGCCGGGTTCGGATTGTGCATCTGGTTCTGGGGCCGTTTCATGTCTGTTAACCAGTTCGTCACTTCTTGACGAGAAGGGTACCCCCAAAGCTTCAATATTTGACGCGGAGGGTCCTTTAACCATGCGTCAATATGTGATGAGTAGGGAGTGAGAATTTGTTGCCTCTGGGGACAGGTGCAGCATCACAAGCGGGGGCCCAGCTTCACCGCAGCTAGGCAGCGATGCAGGTCCACATCTAGAGCTGCAGCACCTGGACCGCAGCCAACCCAGAGGGAGGGGATCCAGCTGAGGAACCACTGGAAAGTCAGATGAAAAAATGAAAATAAAAGTTAAACATATTGATAAAAATCAGTGAACATTTAAACAATAAAACATAACCACAAAGGTTATTACAAGGAATTATTAACCCTAGAACACTTTCACTATAAAAAGTTACACCATCACTTTTGCCAGGTAATTTTTAACCAGTATAATATACCCAAAAAAAGTATCTATTACAAAAAATGGATCAAAATATGACAACACATGGGAAATTAGAGTAATTGTCTTTGATTTTCAGGTGTGGTTTATGTAATAAAATGGAAAATAAAACAGGGAGATCCTAAAATCCTGGTTGGAAATTACTGAAAAATTTGAAATTTGAGAAGAAAAAATTCCTTTAAAAAATTAAATTGTACTGCACACTTGGCCTTTGGTCCACCAATCCCTGGGACGTGTATGACTTTACCCGGGGACCCATGACACCAGAAAAATCCAACATGTTGAAAATCATGTAAATATTTACAGAACATGATCAAGACCCGATCCAAATACCCCCCTTCTCACTTCCCCTTGAAGTTGAAGTAGTGTCTGGAATTATTATTTTTTAATTTTCACACTCCAAACAGAGGGGTCCAAAGTCCACCATGTGAGAGTTTTTTTTTTTTTCCTTTAACTTGTCCTGTCCAACAGCTGAGCCAACAGATGCAGGCTGAGAGCTTCTTGTGTTAGACAGATTTTACTGTCACAACAGGGATTTATTGAGTATAAACCCCTGTTGTATTTCATGCTAAACTTTATTTATATTGAATTAGAATGGGCGGGGCCTGTCTACACACACAGTCTATAGTTACACACACACCTCTTGGGTAAAATAATCTCCACATTTAAACTAATCATAATGTATTCAATTCAACTGTAACAGCAGCTCACACGCTCCATCATACAAACCCATTCAGATAAAGACTTTCATTCTAAGGTGAGCTGGCACCTGTCCTCAGGTCAGTGTTTATGTTTTGCTGAGGTGGATGGTGATGGAATGTACTCAGATGTTGAGACACCATGTCGAAGTGTCCTTGGGCAAGAAACTGAACCCCAAATTGCCTCTGGTGGGAGGTGTGAATGGGTCTGTGACTGAATCACTTTGGGCTTCAAAGGAAGGCAGAAAGTGTTATGCAAGTATTACCCATTTTCCATTTACCATTTACCATTTATATGTACATAAAATTGTACTAAACAGCATTCAGCTGTCAGCTTTGCTGTTCTAAACCCAAAAAGTGGAAGTAACTACTTGTATTTTTGGCCCTGCCACCATTTTGTCTGTAGTCACCATGCAAAGGGTCTATTATGATCCCATTTTTAGCCAAAATCGAAAAACCTGTCATTATCTCCTGCAGAGTGGCAGGAATTAAATAGAAATTCCCCTCTGAGTTGTGGGTAGGACTGTTGGTGCAAAGCGCCCCTTATCCTATCTGTTGCTGCGAGCTCTCCGTTTACAGTCTCTCCTGCTAGCTTACAACCCTTCACCACCAATAATAACTGGTGCAATAAAAATGGTGGGCAATATCAGAGCTATCCAGTCATACAGTTTTGATCCAAATTCGTTCATAGATCTATTTTTTCTGTAAGTGGATGCATCAGAATGGAATGGAGCAGGGAAGACTGTGGCTTTCTGTTTTAGCTTCAACGACTTAAATTCGATCTTTTCTAACTGCACTTTTACATCGGATTCAAATTCACAAGTATTCAAATAAAGAAATACCCAGAAATAGTTTCAACCTTCACTGTCTTTATCTATGTCCTCCGTCATGAGACAAATGTTAACACAACTTTCATCAGAGTGGCTCTTTAAAAAAACTGATGCAAAAAGAGCAAAAAGAGTTCCAGAAGCCTGTTTGAAACAGAATTGGAGGAAGTAACTATTTCAATTCCACAACTACACAACTGACATCTTGGTTTTCCTATAGAAATCTATGATATGTAGACATGGACGCTCCTCCAGCACAGGTACAACCAGTTACAGCCCTCAAGTCTTAGTGAATTCCACTGTACAAATTCATGTTTCTTCACCTGAGTGTCATTTGTTTTTCATTTCAAATAAATACATGGATTTTTCTTGCAGTCATTTATCACCAACACATTTTGTCTTAAAGTTGAGTCCTCGCTACATTGTCAGGAAGAAGACCAGATGTCTTGACTTAACTTAACGAATCAGATTTTGGTGCAGCAATGAAGCTGCATTGTTCACCACCTTTTGCTACTCACACTATGGTTGATTACAATTTCAGAATTTTGCTCTGTCTCCATGATAATCTTTTCATGTCTCACAAACAATGTTTACTGTGGCATGGCTGTTAATTTTCCTCCTGAGCAGAGCTGCTGTCCTGGAGGGCCTGTTTGCTTCACTGCAGGTGTTCTCTGATGTTCCTGCTCCTCAGCCACACAGCCTTTCATTACTAAAAGGTGGAGACATTCTAACCTGTAGTCAGAGGGAGACAACACCATGGCCTCAGTCTGTTCTGACAAAAAAAAAAAGGCCCGAAGCTAAACGCTTCTGCAGAGACTTGAAAAGTCAACAATGGAATTTCATAAGACTTGTAGCATTTGTATTCCAGTAATTTTATATAATTAAGTTCAGATAAATCACATATACTGCAAAAGCAGGAACACTTGAGTCAACCCTCCAAAATTTGAAACATTCTTCTAATTAAGAAAATTAAAATTTGTCTTACCAAGAATTCCTTTTCTAAGAAAAAAAAATTCTAGTCACTAAAAATTTTTTTTCAAACCAAGAATCTTTATCTATTAAAAAGCTCTCTTGATGAGATTATTTTTATTGCAACTCAGAAGGCTTGTTTTTAAGAAAATTGTCTTATTTTCTAAGTTCCTTTGGGTTCAGTTTTTGCAGAAAAAGGAAAATAAAAGATTCTTAAAGTGATCATTTTCAAACTCATTTTCAGAGAGAAACAAAAGCCAGTACATTTTACAGTACAGTACATTTTCCCAGCAAGGAAAACAAACAGGTACACAACACCTTTTACCTAGTGCTATAAAGCTTTTAAATCAGAGTGGCTACACTCGACCCTAGGGTAGAGCCTGTCTCACAATTATCTTTTAACTAATTTATTTTACATAAACTATTTTACTTACGATTCTATGCACTGTTTTGTGTTGTTTTGTCTTGCTTTTTACTGTCATGTCTTTATCTGTTCTTGCTGGAGAGCTGTTTTAACAGAATTGCCCCTAGGGGATTAATAATGTTATCTATTCTATTCTATTCTATTCTATTCTAAGTCCTTCATGGTCAACAGTCAAGTCCGTGGCTACTGACACATTTATGGTGGTAGAGTAGCTTTTGCTTGTCTATGACACATTGAGTCTGAATACAATCTGCTCTCAGAATAACTGAACCGGACCATCTAATTTAAACCGGCAGACCGGTTTAAACAACATATTCACTGACCCGTGCGAACAGTGACGAGGTTGACATTTTCAAGTCTTTCAAAATAAAATGCTATAATAAATTTAGTTTATATAAAGTCTAAAAAACACCAGTAAATATTGTTTTCTATCCTGATGAGGAGGATTCCATGAAGTGATGCTAATTTGTAGAAGTCGTTTCTGATTTGAAAAAATTCCTTAAAAAAAAAATACGATTTCTTTCCCATAGAATCTCACACTCAAACCGATTGTCTTTCAGGGAAAAAGATTGATCATATTTTGTCTTTACATAAATCCTCATTCATTGGGTATTTTTTCAACACAAAAGTACATTTTCTGTGAAAAAGATTTCTGAATGGATGCTGATCTAAATCAGCTGTGCTGTAGGAAAATTCTCAAAAGTCTCTTTTACAAGTTTCCACAAACCAAAAGTGGAGGCCAACAACCAGACGCTAGCTTCTGCTACGTCCGACATTTAAGTTGTTATGGATTAATAAAGTAAATAAAATGAGACAACCGTCGTAAAACTTCTGTTATCTAAAGATGATATAAATGTGAATCCACATCTCCAGCTTCACAATCTGTGTGTCAAACAGTGGAGAGTCTATCACCGCGCATTAGACAGTGCTACATGCTACATGAGAACAATTGTCTCATTATTTCCATATGTGGAGGGAGACTCCTGGTTTTGTCTGTATTCAGCAGCTCTAGTGTTCTTTGAAGTCGAAGGATCTTATTCAGTTTCCTTGTTGGCTCTTTTGTCCTCATGGAAACTACAAATATGTTTTATTGCTTGAGGTTTCTTTTTAGCTTTTGGGCTAATAACTTAGCAATTCAGGTAGCAGGTAGCCGCTTTAATTCATGTGACTAAGACGGATGTTGGGAACTGAATCCAGCAATTTTCCAAAATAAATCTTCCTTCAGGATCAGTAAATAAACTATATAGAAAAAGTCTAAGTTAGCGCATGTACCGTATTTTCTGGAGTTTAAGTCACAGTTTTGTCATAGTTTGGTCAGGGGTGCGACTTATACTCAGGAGCGACTTATTTGTGTTTCTTTTTTAGACATCAAAAAGGTTATATATTTTTTATTTTCCAAGTAAACACCAGTTGTCCTTTAGCAGTTGTTTCCAATAAAACAAATCCACTAGGGGGTGCTGCATCTGAGTATAAGTATTTGCTGCTGACAACCGCAGAAGAAGTGTCATCCAAAACAAACTTGAAAGAGAATTTGATTGTTTTCCCCTTAAACTTGAACATTTTTCTAATACAGATCAGTAGATTAGTATTCTTGTATTTCTTTCTTTATTTTTTTGATAAAATAAATAGTAATTAATATTTTTGTTACATGATGTGTCATAATGATTTCACACAGTTTATAATGATTGCTGCAGTACTTAAGATCTTTTTATGATGATCAATAAGAACTCCATTTTGTTACTTGATCAAAAGATTTGAATGAATTAATAAATGAATGAATGAATGAAATGGTTTATTTCAAGCAATCAGGTCATAATAGATGAAATTACATATCTCATGATGAATCACAAGATGACCACTTGAAAGGGAGTGAAAGGAAGCAAACTTATATAATGGTTCTGTTTAGTGATGTTGAAGTGATCTTCAGAGGTACATGATGTTCTGTTCAAATGTCTGTCAGTGTTTTTTTTTAAGATTGAGGGTTATTTAAACTTATGTTGAAGTGAAGATTCTGTTTTGTGTTAAGGTCTTGTGTTATGTGTTTGTATTTATTTTACAAAGGGCGGTGATTGAGAATACAGTGGTTGTAAGGTGCTTTAAATCTAACCGTATAAATGGCTAGATCGCCAACTACAGGAATTATTTCTTATAATGTAAAGGGTCTGACAAATCCAATAAAGAGAGCAAAGATATTGACAAAATTAAAAAAGGAAAAAGGTAAAATTATTTTCCTGCAAGAAACACACTTGGCAAATGAGGAACATTTAAAATGAAAAAGACAAGGTTTTGACAAAGTATATTATTCATCATATGAATCAGGACGCAGGAGAGGTGTGGCAATTTTAATATCGTCAGGGATGGTTTTCGAAAAAGTAACAGAAATATGTGATCAAGAAGGACGTTATGTAATGGTTCTGGGCAAACTGGATAGTATGGATTTTACTTTCTTAAATGTATTTGCTCCACCAGGTTCAAATTGGACATTTTATAAACATATTGTGGACTTGATGATAACTGAGTCTCAGGGGCTAATGATCTGTGCAGGTGACTTTAATTTGAAATTAGATCCTTTAAAAGACTCTTCAAACCTGTCGGTAAGCTCTAACAACACTCTAAGTAACCGAATGAAGAAAATGATGAGTTAATTAGATATATGTGATGTATGAGGCAATTAAATCCCACCACAAAAGATTACTCTTTTTACTCCTCTATATATATATGACATATTCAAGACATATTGACTACTTCTTCCTGACGAACAAAGATATTGGGAGAGGGGCAACATGTAAACTGGAATCTGAAAGATCAATGGCCCTATTTACTTGAACTTAGAAATGGACACAGAAATACCTTTCTCATTGTGGAGGCTGAACACTAGTCTGCTGAAGGGACAAGTGAAAGAAGAGATGGAAAAAGAAATAGAAAATTATTTAACTCATAATGATAATGATGAAGTGTCACCAATTATTCTATGGGATGCGTGTAAGGCAGTTCTTAGAGGTAAAATAATAGCTAAATCAGCATTATTAAAAAGATTAAGACATGAAAAGCTAAATAAATTACCAAAAGAACTACAAGAACTTAAGGGGGAAAGCAAAAACAAAATAGAAGCAGATACAACTAATAAAATTAAGATTTTAAGAAACCAAATTAATGACTTACTTACTGCAGAAATACAAAAGAAAATTATGTTTCTTAAACAAAAACACTAAGCGGTAGGACACAACTCAACAAGGCTACTTGCATACAAATTGAGAAAACAGCAAGCGGAAAGGGACATATATAAAATCAGAGATTCGGCTTCCAAGCAAATTAAGTATAAGATTCAGGAAATAAAACAGAGTTTTGAGGCATATTACCAGGATCTTTATTCATCCCAAACTCAGGAAATCTGCGAATTTTCAAAAAAATTTCTCAAAAAATTAAACTTGCCAAAGGTAACAGAAGGACAAAATGAAATTCTATCAGCTGAAACAACTAGTGATGAATTAAAAAGGGCAGTGCGAATGAATCTCCAGACATGGCTACCCAGGAGAGTGGTACCGTCTCTATTTAAAGAACCTATCGTCACTCTAACTTCGAGCCTTTAATTGGGTTCTAAAATATGGTGAAACTGGCGTGAAACTGTAATCACCATAATCCCCAAAGAAAGGAAGGACAAGTTGGATTGTGCAAGTTTCAGACCAATCAGCCTATTAAACCAGGATTATAAAATTTTTACATCAACATTGGCTAGAAGATTAGAGTTAATTCTCCCAGAAATTGTTAACTTAGATCAAACAGGTTTTGTCAAAGACAGAAGGAAAATTTAAAACGTACTCTCCATATAATTCATCATATCAATACCCAAAATGAACAAGCAGTAATATTGGGATTGGATGCACAGAAGGCGTTTGACTCAGTCGAGTGGGGCTTCCTTCGAGAGGTGTTGTCGGTTTTTAATTTTAGTAATACATTTGTTAGAACAATAGACTCTCTCTATCGGAATACTACTGCTTGTATTAAAATTAACGGAACTCTGTCAAACTCTTTCAAAACACAGAGAGGATGTAGACAGGGCTGCCCAATCTCTCCATTGCTGTTTGCAATATTTATTGAGCCTCTGAGTCAATGGGTTACGTTAAACAGAAAGGTAAGGGGAATTGAAATTAACCATGTAGAACACAAAATAGCCTTATTTGCAGATGATGTTCTTTTATATCCAAGCGAACCCAACAACTCACTTCCAGAACTCCATCAGGTACTAGCAACATATGGAAATTACTCAGGCGGAAAAATCAACTCCAGTAAATCCCAAGTTTTATCATTTAGATTTGTACCAAACAGTTTGTGCAGATCATTGTTTGAGATAGACTGGAAGCCTCAGGAATAAAATACCTGGGAATTAAAATCTTTAAAAAAATTCTGAATGAACAGCTACTCAAAACTATACCTCTTTGATCAGAATTCTCAGAATAGATATAAACAGATGGAATTTAATACCCTTTCTGGGTCTTGCGCAGAGAGTAGAGGTAGTTAAGATGAATGTCCTACCAAGGCTTTTATATTTGTTCCAATCAATACCATCTGAGATACCAATGAATGTCCTCCAACAGGTTGACAAACGTGTCTCACGGTTCATTTGTCAAGGGAAAAAGCCAAGAGTGAGGTACAAGACACTACAATTGGCAAAAGATCAAGGGGGGCTCTTGTTACCTAATTTTCAAAAATATTTTCAAGCAGCTCAAATAAGTCCCCTCATTGACTTATGTGATCCGACATACTTAGCAAGGTGGAAGGAGGCTGAATGTTCATTGTGTGAAGTCCCTATACCAGCTCTGATAGGTAATGCTATCCACAAAAAACATTTGAGCTAAGTAACCCTTGGACAAAAGCAACATTAAATAACTGGTGTAAATTGGTCAGAAAATATAAGGTTCCTCCCTGCCAATAACTTGGATTGCCAATGACCTTAAATTCATTCCTAACAAAACGGATAGTAAATTTAAACAATGGGTAAGAAATGGTCTTATAATTTACGATAACTTGTTGGACAGTAGAGGAAACTTTAAAAGCTTTCAAGACCTGAAAAATCTATATAATATAGATAATAAAGATTTTTATAGATTCCTTCAAGGGAGAAACTATTTTAAGGAAATAAATAAAACACAAACCAAATTCCCATTTGAGTTATTAGTGCTTTTTCTAAAGGCATATAGATCTGAACCAAGATCTAAAGTTATTTCTAAATTGTACAGTGTGACCCAGAACACCAAAGGCAACAACGTGGAATATTTAAAGGAAAAATGGGAAAAAGAAGGAGGGTTCAGGCTACAATCGAAAGAATGGGAGGACATTTTGAAAAACAATATGAAATGTACAACATCCACTTATTGGAGAGAATTTGCATGGAAAACTATGATTCGTTTTTTTAGGGTACCATCTCAGAGACACCTTCTGCTGGAGAAAATGTGGGGCATATATATATATATATATTCTAGGCATGCCCAAAGCTTTTACTATTTTGGCTACACATTAGGGAAGGATTGGAAAAAGTAGTGGGTACTCAATTACCGCTCACGTTTGAGACCTTATTTCTTGGGAAAAGACCAGATAATCTTGTAGACTGTAAGAAAAATTTCCTATATAATATTTGTTGATTGCTGGAAAAAAAAAGTATTACAAGGAAAGGGTTTACTGATGTGATTCCTACCTACGATGACGGGGTGAATGCTGTTCAGGATATTTACATTTTTTTACTTGTCGCAAACAAAGTTGCTAGTTATAATAAACAGTCTATTCATGAGTTTGAGAAATTCAAATTTCTAAAAGAGAAGATAATTTATCCTGTTTATTTTCCAATCAACGTATCAGTTATTGCTTCATACAGTTTTGATATATCTTTGCATTTTGATTTTTCTCTCCTTTCTAATAAGGATCTTTAAGCAAAAACAAATACTGATCCTGATAATATTGGTATTTCTAAAAAGAGTCTGATCATGTTGTGTACTAGTGATGATGAAACTGGATTATTTTTGGAACAAGAATGAAGAAGCCCCCTGAAGTACTGCAGGCTTGAAACAGAACATCCTTTTTGTGGGAAGTTGAGTGGCACAGACGTGAAACTGCCTGCAGAAGAGCTGCTCTGACAGGCGGTTCAAAGAAATCCTCACTGTATCTTTACAACAACACAGGGGTACAAAAGTTCCTCTGACTTTCTCTCATGTGATTTCTCAGAGAAACGAGGCCGTGAAGAATTAGTTTGACTGAGCAAAGGCTTGAAGTGGTGGACCACAAAAGATTGACGCACTGCACTGCATACGCTGCGACTTTGATGGCACCATGAGAGCCTCTTGTTTCCTGCCCAACATGGAGACAAGACGACGGCACTAATCTCAGCGTACATCCCCTCCAGAGCTGGGACTTTGATGAGCCCGGCCTGTTAGATTAGGATTTATCTTATTTCCACAGAGGGGTTTGTTATTGTTACACACCCACCCAAGTACACAAACTCCGTCTGAACTGTACACAACTAGACAAACCAAAAAAAGACTCATACAAGTAACTAAGAAACGTTTTACACCATTTCACAGCCCACTGAAGCTGGTCCTATCATTGCCATGGAAACTAAAAGCTCATTTCCTCCTCATCTCTGCTCTGTGAAAATCATTGAAGCTTTGGGCGAGAAAGTTTGCCAAAACTGTTGTCCAACATGTCCTTCTTTTGTGTGCTCTTCCACGTGATCACATGTTTTAACTTGATTATAGAAATATTTAATTTAGTTTCTACCATGAATTTGTCGAACATAGGCATGCAGCATCTAAAGATTTTTTCCATCTTTCTATTTTTGACCTAAAAAGGAGTAAAACCTACAGGACGACAGAACAGGAGCTGCATTCCTGTGGACGTGCGTATGATGGAGCAGGGCTTGACCTGGCCTGTTGGGCTGAGCGCTTTCCCCTGTTGTTCTGTGCACTTTGGAGCTGAAACTTCCTGTGATGTTTCCTGGAAGAACCAGCTTTCAGGATGGTAGTTATTGTCCTGTGGCAGGAATGTGACGCTTTTCGAATAACAGAGCTTAAAATAAGAGTGCGCAGGTATTCAAAAGAGATTATATGTCTTTACTAGGTGTTGTCCACATGTTTAACAGAAAACACACACACCCTCACACACAACATAATAAATTATGGACATGAATCCAAAGAGATGTGAAGAGAAAATATGAATATAAATCTGTCTTGATACTAAGTGGGAAAACGAGATATCAGGGACCTGTCCACATCAGTGACTCGTCACTCACGTTCACAGAGGAAGCCAACACAGGATCTCCCCCCGATCAAAGCAAGGAGGCAGACCTGGGAGATCCCAGTGCAGCGACCCTGTTCACTGAGAGGATGCAGTCACTGATTTGGAGGTCCCTCTGAGGAAACATGACTGATTATATGACCAAAACAAAGATAAGGACCTCAGCATAAGCCTTAGTTACATGCACCCATCCGGATCAACAGGTGCTGTGGGGTTTGGGTTGTCTGGGTCCGTGGAGGGGCTAGAGAGAAGCAGCTGTATCTTAAGGGGGGCACAGGTGTGTCTTACAGTTCTCTTGAGGCTTGTGCAGCCATCCCATGAAAATGAAATGTACCATTGTCGTGAGTATGATAAGTGTATTGTGAAGTATTCATAAAGTTATTGTTAGTTAAATGCATTTATGAAGTAGGGGTGATGCTGTCAGACAGTCCCATTAAGCCACACTCCAGTCGTTGTTAAGGTAAATGGTAAATGGCGTATACTTGAACCCAAAGTGCTTCACAGTCACAGACCCATCACACATTCACACACTGGTGGTGGCTCCGCTGACGAACACTGGCGCCAACCCCCCACCAGGGGCAATTCGGGGTTCAGCGTCCTGCCCACACTTTGACACATGGGGGGGCACGGCGGGAATCAAACCCTCAATCTTCCGATCAAGAAGGCCCTTCCGCTGCACCACAGCCGCCCCCAAGGTGTGCGTACTGACTCTTTACTGACCACATGGGATGTGCACGTGATCATGAAGTGCCTGTAGGACACCCATAGTCCACCCCTACAGGCTACACTCTGATGTACTTACCCTTACAAGCTGCAGTATGTGTCTGCTACAGCCTGCTGCCTGCAGCATGCCCATTGAAAAAATCTCCATGAACATTGAATGGTCTACCACCTTGATTTTCACGAGGATCACCTGTGAGCCTCGTACAGGTTTTCCATTTTTTCACCAGCCAGACAGCCTATAAGCACCAGTTCTGGCTAAGCTCTACTTCACCAACAAGAAGATTTTTGACACGGTTCTTCTTTAGTTCTTTAGACGCTTGTGTCCCTCACATGACATTTGAACACCAGTATGAACACTTCTAAAGTAACTGAGATTTATTTCTTGTTTCCAACCTTGTGAGCTGCTCAGTCTGCTTACAATAGAAATCACATCAATAAAGACACATAGACCAACAGACGTGTAGATACCATAGAGCAGCTGTTAGAATGTTTCCTTTCTTTCCAAGAAACCATGAAAAGACAACAGAAAATCTGATTCAAGTCACAAGTTTAAGCTTGAGATAGCAGGAGGAATCTGGATGTGGTCTGCTGTGATTTTACTCCATTTTTCTTAACAAAGGTACAAAATGTTTGGATGTTCTTTGCATCCTTTACAAGCCACATTCTGGATTTAGTCTTGCAGACATTAACTGATAAAAGGAAAAAAAAATCTCAACTAATATAAAACTAAGCAAAATAAATGACTGATAAGGGTGAAGTCAAATAATTGAATAATACTACAGACAGGGCAGGAAGGAGGGTAGTTAACCTTTAAACTGCTCTTACCATGACATTATGCATTATCCCATCTGTGTGGCTCAAATGACATTACTGTTCACATGCCTGAGCAGCACTCCTTTATCTGAGCCACATGTGGGCTCTTGATTTCACTCTTCCTTCTTTTTTCAAGATTTGTCAGTTTCTATTTTGCCTTTCAGTTATACCTTTGTTTACAAGTAAGTTATTAGATAAACGTTGTTTACAGATTTACTTGTTGAAACGAGGGGTGTCGCCGGCGACGGCTGAATGACACTCGCTCTTTGACCTACTGTAACTCTTCCGCTTTATTCACACCGCCGACGGCAACTTGGTTCAAGCAGCCAGTTTCAATGGAAAGTCTATGCAAAGACATGGAAGCTCTCTTTTCGAGCTCCTGCGTTCAAAACGCTCACATTTGTGCATTCCTGAGCACGTCTTTCAGTCCGTTCTTGGGTTCTATGTACAGATCAAGCATTCACTGATCAAGCACTGGAAGTTCAACCAGCTGAACTTTTGACTGCTAAATCACAAAACAGCTGGAAAACAGTGGAAAAACAAACACAGAAGAAGAATACTCTCTGAGCCACTCCCTGCATGTGTGAACACCACCGACTGAAAACGCGCTCATGAATCCACATACGCTTGTTCTTGAACCTGCTGCACATGTCTGGTGTGAATGTAGCTTAGAAGCATTTCTGCGATCTTTGGGCCCTTATCAAGATAGAAATGTCTGCTTTTACATATAGATCACACGAGACAGATCTCTATTATGTATGAATGTCTATTTCATGATCATTTTTAGAGCAGGGGGCTTCACGTGGTGAGCCTTTTGGATGAGCAGCTCTAGGAGAAGTTCTCCAGGACAGATGTTTCAGGACAGGAATGCATGAGGGTGGAAGAGGAAAAGTTAGACTATACCAACCTGACTGGTTACTGAGACAGTCTTCATATGCTTCTCCTTTTACAGAACCAAACAGAAGGTGTGAGTTCCTTTGAGCAACGGCAGCACCATTCTCATCGTTTCCCTTAAAACTCAGATGAACTTTTGACTGAATGTGGCTCAGATGTTACACAGGTCACAACTTCCAGTGCTAATGAGTGTGCTTTGACTTTGTCATTTAATTAACATACTAACTCAAGAGTAATTTAGTGAATGTTGGCCTGTTGTGACAAAGATTTAGGCCCCAACTACTTATTCCAAAGAGCATTCACTTGTGCTCTGAGTGAAGCTGTTTCTGGTCGTATGCTAGCCTGAGCTTTGATGAGACATCTCCCATGTTATTCCACTGGTCTTTGGGTCTAGTAAAATGAAATACCATTTGAAATGTCAATAGAAAAAAGGCAGCAGTGTATTGTTGTCACAGCAAAGTGCTTGTTCTGCAAAACATCCCTGCAGATTTTTTTCTGTGGAGAGGATGGACACAAGGGAGGCAAATGAATGGAACGTTTTTCCAAGAAAATCTGTGTCTGGGTGAGTAGATAGATCCCAGAGCAGAGTCCAATGTGATGAATAGCAGTGGTAGTTTATTAGCCTCACAATGAAAAGACAAACGAAGGAAAGAAGACTGGTAGCGGAGGCAGGGAGCTTTACTAGGAAGCTTTACTAGGAACCAGGAAGGGGCTGAACTGAATATAAATAACCTGGCAGGTTGGAGGAGCCAGGGAGAGGCTTTTATAGGTGCAGAAATTAAGGATGGGAAACAGGTGTGCAAGGCCACCAGGTAGAAAAAGCCACGCCTCCTGCCCCAGTTTGTGCTTCTCCTGTAGAAGCACAAACAGGAAGAAATACATAAGCGCAAAGCAACACCAAAACCAACAAAGGAAAATAACACTGAACCATAAAAACCTGGACAGAGTTACTTGCATGGATGAAGTTCCCAAATGACCAAACATGTCTTAAGTGTCAGTTCACACCTATTTCTTTTTGTAGATGCCTGACACTGAAGACGACACAGAAATGATGGAATTGTGATCGAGCGTGCTAGAAAATCCTAAATTTAGAGTCACATTTTTAGGGAAAAACTCCTACAGTGTCTTTTGACTCCCTTTGGAACAGAAAATTCATATGGATTTGCATGCTTCTCTGTTACATAAGAGACAAAAGACCACAGAGGAGGATCCAGCCCATTTTAATTACTGTGCAACATCAATTATTTGCTTTACCTTGAAAGGAGTTTCCACAAAGCTGCAATTCCCATTTCAAACAAGCACAGCCTGTGGAGGAAGGCGTGAGGGTCGATGTCACCCATAGAAATTCAGTCAGCATGTTGAAACCCTATGTTGTTAGTAAGCAGTGATTGGTCTGAGTCAACGTTTCTATTGAAACAACTCTCACCAATCAGATGTGAGCTTGTAAGAAGTCCACCCCACAGAAAAAATATATAAAAAAAAGATTAACAAGTACAACGACCTGACAAGTACGAGTTGAAACCCAGACACCTAAAGACACTGAGGTTGATGGACTAAATGAAGACAGCTGTGAATGATTTAACCTGAACATGGTGAAGCTGACAGGAAAAACAGAACATGACAAAACCTGAGCAGAGATTCCTGAAACTGCATTATTCTTTTTATGAGAAATCTTTTTTCTTCTCAGTTTTTTTGGATGTTGTTCCAGTGCAAAAAAGAATAAAGAGCAAATCATTTTAAATCGAGCATATTTTAGACATAACTGTCTATGGTTTATAACTGTTACAACTAGGGATGTCCCGATCCCATCACGTGATCGGAAATCGGGGTCGATCACGTGGTTTGGGACTCGATCGGAATCGGACTCCTTTGTCCGATCAGGATCGGATATTTCCTTTATTCTCATTATGATCAGAGCCTTATATTTCATCACCACTACAAATCTGCATGTCATGAAAAGATCTCAAAATGTCATTACCAGAAAATGCTAATGTAAACAAAGCTAGCTAGAAAGCTAACTTCCGGGACCAATAACGCTTTTAAAAACGCTTTAAACTGACAGCAAGTGTCTCTATTGGTTTGTCATAACTCAAACAACAACCTCTAAAGGTATTCCAACAGAAAAGACTAGGGCTGTCAGATTTGTCGCGTTAAAAACGCATTAATCTGACAGGTGCTTGACGCCGACAATTTTTTTGACGCATTAATCGCGGACTTTCTCATAGTGCCTTTCCATACCGCGCGCGCGGGCGTCCCCCCTCCAACTCACCGGCTGCTCTCGCTAGATCACGGGCGGGTCTCCAAACACCGAGCTGCGAGCTAAAACCGGCCGGCGCTAGGACCTGGAGAGCTCCTGCACCCTAACCCGGCTCCGGTTCGCGTCCAGTACCACGTCTGGTGGTACCGGCTCGCGTCCGGCGCCGCGTCCCGAGAGCTGCAGACCCCCGATGTTCCGAACAGCACGCGCACCGGGCGACGTTTTAAATGTTCTGGAGGTTTCAGCGTGATCCAGCCCCAGCATAGCGGTCTGTCTGCCGGCATATTCATGGCGTGAGCTCCGCTGGACACGTCGCTGCATCGAGCTGCAGCCAGAGAACGCGGCGGCAGTAACAGACTGTCAAACTATCCACAGTGTATCCCGCTTTTCTCAGTCTTTAAGGTTTTAAAAAACAAAAGTTCATTGGAAATGATAAATCTCTATTTCATTTATTACTGTAGTTCAGCAGAGGACGAAAAGATTTGGTCCTGACAAAAAATGAACATGAAAGTGTTATGGAAATTTTATTTTTGATGTTTTTTATTTTATTTTACTGAACGTTGATTGAAGTTTAGAATTTAAAATGCCCTTCACTTGGACTTGGGCTTTTGTTAGGCATTTTATGTTACAGCCTTTTATTGTTAAGAAAGTTTATCTCAATACAATGTTACAAAATAAAGTATTTCTGATGAAAACTATTAATTTTGTCATTCTTGTTTTCATAATTAATGTAGAACTACTAAATTCCACGAACCACACATTTTTTTCCTTAAAAAAAGGCCAAATGTAAATTTGCGATTAATCGCAAGTTAACTATGGACAAAATGCGATTAATCGCAATTAAGAATTTTAATCGCCTGACAGCTCTAGAAAAGACAGTATTTTTTTCTTTTTAATGTGAAATTCTTCATGCTGCAGACAGATGGCTAAACAGCAGCTGCTAACTGCTACATGCTAGCGCCGTGATTTAACTCCTTAGGACCCCAGCTGTCCTTTGATATGCCTGTTTTATTTATCTGACAGAGAAATAACAGTTAAGAAAATTAACTACTGTGGTAATAAAACCACAAATGTGATGTCTTAAGAACTTAAAAAGAAGCACATAATCTTAAAAATAACTAAATGAATAAAACTAATAAATTAAAACTAATAATGATATCAGCTATTCATGAACACTCATCAAATTTTATGCTAAAACAATGTCATAATTTATTTTTAAGAATTTTAAATGAGGACAGGAATCACATTTGGTCAAAAATGTTCAATAGCTCTAAAGATGTTAAAGCTAAAATCACTAAAATTTCTCACATGACTAATTATCACTTATATAACAAGAAAATTGTATTTTTTTTCCTAGTTTATATTTGCTGTATTTTTACTTGTTTATTAAAGCTACTTCACAGAAGTGTTTTATTTAAGTTTTTAATGATAAAAGAAGGTTAATGAAATATAAATGAGGGACAACACTAATCTGTTTCTTCAATTTATTCATGTTTTAAATGTCTTATAAAAGTATCGGATCAGGTCTTGGTATCAGCAGATACACAAAATCAAATGACTCGGAATCGGATCGGGACATCCCTAGTTACAACTTTTCGGGTCATGTCTGATATAAGTGAAGCTATATACTGAATATTTGATAGTCAACCATCAACAAAACACTTGTAGGTGTGAAACTCAACACAGGATCAAAAAGACAAACATGGACGCATGGAGCACACCTACTAATCTGACAAAGTCTTAGTGTTCATGAAAATGTTGACGTTTTTCAGCTCTTCTTAAGATCCTTGAAATAGTCAAAACAAGAAGGGGCTCCAAGTTGATCCTTCGTGAAGTCCCGCCTCCACCTTGAACTCCTCTGCCACACTGACATTATAAGCTTTCCTTAGATCTACAAAGACACAATGCAGCTCCATCGGGCCCTCTCTGTACTCTGTGGCTCTCATTCTCGGCATGAAATCATACTATAGCTCATATATGCTCACTTCCAGGATTTTGCAATGTTGCAATTGTAACCCAGGTTACTAGATCTTATTGAAAATAAATGTTTCTTTTTTCATCCTGTAGAGGGCGCTTTACACTGAAGTGCAGAACTTCTGCGGAGGGATACACGAGGTATCTGTGAAGCGGAGGGATATGTGATTAGGTCGGTATTAGAGCTGGATGACTCGACTGGAGAAAGAAAAAAAGAACGCACGCGAATTGTCCCCGCTGCGTTCTTTATGAAAGAAGAGAAAATATCTTCATCTCTTTGTGAGATATTGCCTCCCAGACGACTGGAGTTTATTTTTGTTTAACATTGATAAAAGGATTTGGTAAGTGAATATTTTCGTTTAATTTGGTTCACTGTAAGGTTGTGAATTATACTGAATTTTATTTTAATTTATGTTGTAAAGTGATTACAGTTGAAATTCTTATTTTTTTACTTTTATATTGCCCTTTTCGAGTGACTTTGAGCCGTGCTTACGAGCCACGAGGTCCCGTTAGCTAGCTAACCCTCGTGTGAGCTAGCAGCATTTCACACTGTGCAGTGTGTTAGCATGACCTGTAATTAAGTGCAAAGACTGATGTTTATATGTGTTTTAATTTTATATATTGCACTTGTACGACAGGTCAGGTTTTTTCCGTTCGTGAGATTCACCACCATTGTGAATCTGTTCGAGTTCCTGCACACCACAGAGGACGGACGTATTTTGATGGCGAGCCAACCCACTGGAGTCTGAACACTTGCATCTGGCAAGACTTCTGGAACCTCGTTTGCTACAAGAAAGAAACTGAACATTTCAAACTCGTGGTAGGACACAACCTACTTCTTTTCTACAGGTGCTGACTCACCAGGAACCTCCTTTTAAAAAAAAACATTACCTAAGGATGGAACGGACTCTCCTCTTATTTTTTGTTTTAAATTTCTTTTATTTTATTGAAATATGGTTTTGATTTAAGGAGTTGTATATTTTTGTTTATTGTATTTTGTGAACCAAACGGGTACATTTGTGTTAAAGGTTTAAATTAAGACTTTTAATTAAAGGTGAACTTTAATTTTGAAATTAATATAAAAGAGAGGTTAATTGAACTAACATAGTTTTAAGTGAAAGGAATAAAAAGAGAATCAAAACCTTGCAAGGTAAAATTTGACCAACCCCGGGGTTAAACCAAATTAATTTTTACAGAAAAAAACTTATAGTGCACAACTTTATTTTGGGTTTCTGTTTTAATTTTCCATGTTTATGACAGGACTTGAAGATGTTTTGTTATGTCTTATTATTTTATAAATAATCAAATAATCTAAAATCATTTTTGTGGTCTGTGGTTATTACTTTATTAGTCTATACACTGCTCCTCTGAACCTAGAGCAATTCTGGTCCGAAATCAGCATTTGAGGTGCTACACAATTGCAACTATTAATGCTTTTTTCAAGCAAAGCCTGCAATTTGTTGCACATTCTGCAACTTTTTGTTTTTATCGCAACTTTACTGCAACAATCTACCAGGTGCAGGTGTGGAGCAGTTTGTCATATGGACCACAACATGAACTGAGTATGAAAGGATTAAAGATCATTTCAGTGTTATGTATAATTGTGTATTGTTTATTTGTATTCAATCCTTTCTGTTAGCAGGAAAACAGACAGTTTGATGTAAGGGGAAACAAGAAAACATACTGTACTTGGCCTCAAAATACCTATAATTCATTGTGTTGAGAAAAAAAATCGTAAAAAAATTGTGACTAAAACTGTGAATCGAATCGAATCGAATTGTGGCTTGACTGAATCGTTACATCACTATTCAGTAATGAATAAAATTAATGAATGAAAGTTATGTGGAAAACTCTAAATGAGGTGTGTCCATCAGTCCAACACAACAACCTCCCTCTTCTGAAAATCTGTCAAGTGAAATAATCTCTGTATACAACATCCACAGAGTGTTCCACACAATCCCTAACTCTTTGTGAGCAGTGTAATTGTGTTAAACTGTGTTTGTGGGCCAAGACAATCTGTTTTGCCTTCCTAAACCTTTGTCCAGCAGTTCCAGAGCCCTGCTGTCCTCTGTGCTTTCATTACCAGTGACCATCGCATTAACTGGCTCTCCAGGGAGACGTGGAATGTGCTTAATACCAGCCACCAGCAGGACCAATGACGTCATCCACCTTTCTTCTTCGCCTGTTCCCTCCTTTGCACTTTAGCCAAAGAAAAAAAACCTTCACATCTTAATTATTGCTTTTTTCAAGCAATTTAACAGTGGAGATGAACAACCCCTGCAGACAGTAAACAAACAGGACGTCTGCTTTCATGAAGAGGAAGCACAGAAGCTGATTTAGCCACACAAGTGATTACTGCCAATAGTAAACAACAATTACAGCCCTCATGACTTTTTATCTAAGTCAAGCTTTTCTTTCTTCAAAAAGTTCCTTGTAATAAAGTGCCTTTAAATATTAGTTCTCATGGCCTCTTGGAGTATTTTTTTTTATTTTAGGAAACTGTCAGAGAAGTGGACAGACTCTCCAGTGGAAAAACACTTTGTCTGCCAGTTTAAACAATCCCAGAACAATGGTGGTGGCAGCCCCTCACACTGCAGCTGCTGCACGACCTGTTTGAGGCAGAATACCATCAGACAGAAACATCCGCATAGTGAGTATGCACATGATCACACAGGTGGGCAGTTACCTGGCATGCTGCCATATCACGTAGAGCACTGAATGACATTTGTGTTTAATTCCTCCTAAAATATATAATCCAGATGGGGTCTTGGGGATGGGCAGGCCGGTTGGCCCCATATGGCGGGGGGGGACTTTCTGTGGGGAGTGGGGGTCCCAAAAGATACGGGGCCCACGGGGTCTGGAGGGTCGTGATCTCTACTGAGGTAATCAGTGGGGGCCGTGGCTGCTCGGGCTACCCATTAGTGCCTGACCAGTGCTCCCACGGGGAGGTGCTTGGGGGCAGGGGGCTGGGATTTGTCCCTTCTTGGCTCCTCTCTCCTTGTGTGGGGTCGGGCCTGTGGGGTCAGCTCCTGGGGTGGTGAGGCCCCTGGGCTGGGGGAATTTGGGCCCAACGCTGGGGGAGGTGGAGTGGTCCACCATCAATGGGTCAGTCTGCCAGCTACCCCCAATATATCCCCTTCCTCATACAAACATGCATTAGAGTGATGGGGAGGGCAGCAAGGCTTTTAACAGGAGCCCAAAAACGAGCGCACATAACTCCTTTACTGTCCTCTTTACATTGGCTCCCAGTTAAATTTAGAATTGATTTTACAATTTTACTCCTACTTTGTAGAGCCTTGCATGCTCAAACTCCTAAATACATTATTGACCTTTTAACCCCTACTCTTCAGTCCGGTCCTTGAGGTCTTCAAATCAACATCTATTAACCATGCCAAAAACCCGCTATAAAACCAGAGGAGACGTTGGCTTTCAAGCCGTTGCTCCTCGTCTTTGGAACGACCTCCTGTTGTCAGTATGTCAGATAAACTCTGTTGAGTGTTTTAAAAGTCAGGTCAAGACGTTTCTATTCAAAAGAGCTTTTTAGTAATTTTATTTCTGTCTTTTATTGTGTTTTACTTTGCTTTTACTGTCTTTTATGTTATTATATCTGCAAAATGTGTATGACTGGCTGTAATTTTATTCTGTCTTCTTTGTGAAGCACTTGGTGATTTTTATTTATGAAGTTTGCAATAGAAATAAACATTTACTTACTTACTTACTATGTTTAATAAACTCCTGTTGTGACAGTAAAATCTGCCCAACACTAGAGGCTCTCAGCTCATATCTGTTTGCTCAGCTGTTGGACAGGACAAGTTAAAAAAAAGTGTAGAAAGAATAAAAATAATTCGGAATTGAGTCGATAAAGGCTCTTGTGAATTCTTCTTTTCCTTTCGGCTTTTCCCTTCAGGGGTCGCCACAGTGAATCAGTTTCCTCCATCTAAGCCTGTCTTCAGCATCCTCCACTCTAACACCAGCCACCTTCATGTCTTCATTCACTGCATCCATAAACCTCCTCTTTGGTCTTCCTCTAGACCTCTTTCCTGCAGCTCTAGACTCAGCATCTTTCTACCAATATATTCACTGTCTCTCCTCTGAACATGTCCAAACCATCTCAGTCTGGCCTCTCTGACTTTATCTCCAAAACCTCTAACATGTGCTGTCCCTCTGATGTATTCATTCCTGATCCTATCCATCCTGGTCACTCCCAAAGAGAACCTCAGCATCTTCATCTCTGCTACCTCCAGCTCTGCTTCCTGTCTTTTCTTCAGTCCCACTGTTTCTAGTCCAAACAACATGGCTGGTCTCACCACAGTCTTGGACACCTTTCCTTTCATTTGTGCTGAAACTCTTCTGTCACACATCACACCTGACACTTTTCTCCACCCATTCCAACCTGCTTGCACTCTCCTCTTCACTTCTTTTCCACACTCTCCATTACTCTGTACTGTTGACCCTAAATACTTAAACTCCTCCACCTTCTTTATCTCTTCTCCCTGTAACCTCACTCTTCCACTCTGGTTCCTCTCATTCACACACATGTACTCTGTCTTACTGCGGCTAACCTTCATTCCTCTCCTTTCCAGGGCAAACCTCCACCTCTCTAACTCCACCTCCACCTGTTCCCTGCTCTCACTACAAATCACAATATCATCTGCAAACATCATAGTCCATGGTGATTCCTGTCTAACCTCATCCGTCAGTCTGTCCATCACCATTGCAAACAGGAAGGGGCTCAGAGCTGATCCCTGATGTAATCCCACCTCCACCTTGAACTCCTCTGTCACCCCTACAGCACACCTCACCACTGTCTTACAGCCCTCATACATGTCCTGCACTGCTCGGACATACTTCTCTGTCACTCCAGACTTCCTCATACAATACCATAGTTCCTCTCTGGGCACTCTGTCATAAGCTTTCTCCAGATCTACAAAGACACAGTGGAGCTCTCTCTGACCTTCTCTGTACTTCTCTATCAACATCCTCAAAGCAAATGTTGCTTTAAAGGCTCTTGTGAATTGAAATGAATAATTTCTGGAACTTATTATCAATACTCAGCCTTCTTGTCACATTTTTCAGATGATGGAGGACATTAATGAAGGAAATTAACCTTAAAATGGTATTTCTGAATTTTTCCTTATTCAAATCATTGTGAATCAGGGGCCGACACAAAATGCCATTTGAAGACCGAAGCTTAGGTGTGAAGTAGAAGCTACAACAGCAGGCTGATGCATCCACTCAGACAAACAGATCCATGAACGTCTTTGTTTTCCTTGTCTGAGCTGGAATCTGGATCAGAACTGTACGTACAGATACTGTGGCACTGCTAATGTTAGGTTTGGGTTGTGAGGGGCTGTAAGCCAGAGGGATAACATATGAACAGAGAGCTCTCAGTTATGGGTGACAAGAAGAGGGGGCTGGGATTTCTGCATGTCAATAGCCCAGCCCACAACTCTTCAAAAACTGTGTCAACATAGGTTGTTTTTCATTTTGGCTAAAGTGTTACAATCATAATTAAAGACCACTGGGAAGACTGACAATAGATCAAAAGATGACTGGAGTGGAACTTTAACATTTCTTTGAATTTAAGGGTGCTAAAGTGACAATTGTGTTCCCAGATGATATTCCGTCATTCTTTGACAAAACTTTGAGCATGAGAACCTTTAAACTCTCTTTGGAGGAAAAACGACACTCAAGCATCACAAAGCAGGCATGGTCCAGGCTGCTGTCTGCCTGCAGCGCATTGACTGGGTGAACTGCGGGGACTGATGCACATCACAGCTCAGTAAATATTCATTTCAGCAGTAGATATGGGTCACCAAGGCCAAAATGAATTTAATTTTCACAACTTAACACCTCTTGACTTCATATTTTCTCGGCTTAATTCATTTAGATTATGATTATTTTGAGATGTTTATCAGATCAATCCAGCTTTTATTTTCCAATCAAAACGGCAGCATAAACACAACCCAGTGAATGCCCTGTATGGTTCCCTTTGAAGCCTTTATTGTTCCTAAACAGGAAGTGACAGCTGAGGACCAATGATCCACTGAGATCAACTAAGAAGAATGAATGAACAACGCTCAGGGTTGTAAGGTTATGACATTGATCTTCCATGACGCCTGCGTATGTTGGCTCACTGTATATCTGCATGCACTGTGTGCACCCTCTGTGATGGATAAATAAGAAAAAGTGAAGTGTTGCTAAGCAGAAATCTACAGCGTACGAAAGTTTTGATTTCAGCATTTCAACCAGAGGAAACTCAATTCATCCATCCATCCATTTTCTTGACCGCTTTGTCCCTTTCGGGGTCGCGGGGGTGCCGGAGCCTATCCCGGCTACTGAAGGGCGAAGGCGGGGTTCACCCTGGACAGGTCTCCAGTCTGTCTCAGGGCCTCAATCACACACACATTCACTCTCACATTCACACCTAGGGGCAATTTAGAGTCACCAATTAACCTATGAAGCATGTTTTTGGACGGTGGGAGGAAGCCGGAGTCCCCGGTGAAAACCCACGCATGCACGGGGAGAACATGCAAACTCCACACAGAAAGGTCCCAGCCGGGATTTGAACCGGGGCCTTCTCGCTGTGAGGCGAGAGCGCTAACCACTGCGCCACCGTGCAGCCCAAACTCAATTCAATCAAATCCTGTCAAATATTTGAGAACTCAGCGCTGCTAGAACATTCTGCCTCATGTGTTCTCTCTCATTGTTTTGCTGAGTTTTCTTTGACTGAAGCTCTCTCTGACGCTGATCCTCTTTGGGACATCAAGTCAGGCCAGATGTAAAGAGCACCTGTGCTTTTACGCACAAAAGCAGGGAGCCGGCCGAAAGGGTCACAACCCCTTCCGGCTCTGTTATGGGTGGGCAGACAGCATCCATCATCCCTTCTAGATCCACAGGCATTGAACAAACAGCCTTTTGGACATCACTACAGCAGACACACTCCCTCTGTAATCACAGGAAGCTAGTAGCAGAGGCGACTGGATTCCAACAGGAAACACCCTCCATTGTTCGTCTAAGGAAGCCAGCCCACACCCCCAGACTGGCCTCGCAGTAGAAAGCCATTTTCATGGCATGACTGTGATGACTGTGCTTTGGTTTCAAAACTCAAAATTGTAATTTCAAATCTTTTTTATGTTTTTAATCTTGTTTTCACTTTCTTTTTTTTCATTTTAGAATCTGAAAATTTCAGTTTCAGAACTTCTCAGACTCTGAGAAGTTGATAATTATGGTCAGAAAATGGCTGTTTTGTCTGTACTATCATAGTCTGAAGTTCAGAGTTTTATTGCCTACAAACTGCGCGTCCAGAATGCTGTTCTAGCCCGTTCAAAGTGCCATCCTATTGTGTAGAACTCGTTCTTATCCTTGCATAAAATGGCTAAAACACTGTTGGAGCTCTAGTTGTCTCCCATGATCTAAAAGTTAGGCCGTCTGCACTTTAACTTTTTCTCATGCAGGAAATGTGAGTTGGAACTCCACGGTAAACACAGCGCTTTCTTCATGTTTGCTCTCTTTTTCTTTTTCTGACTTTTATCAACATCACTAATTTGATTGCACTTAATGTTTGTTGTTTGCATTTACTCCTTTTTTGTTGTTACAAGTATATATTACATTGATAAACTATAGAAAACATCAACACTGACTTTCTACATTGCAGGGCAATAAAGAAAAATCTCCTTTTGTTGGAATCAAGTGACCAAACCAACAAACTGTCACAGCAGAAACACTTGATTCCTGTTTAAAAATGTGAGAAATCGACCAATAAGCTTATTCTGTGTAGACATAAAAATCCTATCTAAATACTGGCTATGAGATTAGAGAAGGTAGTGCCTGCGGTAATTCACATGGATTTATAAAGGACAGCTTATCTTGCAATAACACAAGATGACTTATTAATATTATCCATTACCTTAGTTATCATAAAATACCCAGTGCAATTGTCCCCATGGACGCCAAGAAAGCCTTTGAAAGCATTGGATTAACCTATTTGTTTGAAGTATTAAAAAGATTCAGCTTTCAATTTGAATTTATTAATTGCTTGAAACTTCTGTACAGAGAACTTACAGCCTTCGTCTTGACAAATGTTTTTTTTGTCTACCTCATTTAGAATGGCAAGAGGCACTGCTCAAGGTAATCCACTCTCACCCCTCCTATTCTCCCTGGCTATAGAACCTCTTGCAATAGACATCTGAAAAACTGAAGACATTAAAGGAACAATAATTGGATCAAAGCATCATAAAATTCTCTCATACGCTGATGATATTCTTCAACTCAAACAGATCCTGTTAATTCAGTACCATCACTAATTGACTCCATTAAAAAATTCGGACAGATATTTGGATATAAGGTGAATTTTGAAAAATCAGAAATGATGACTTTGGGATGTTGTAATCAGACTGAACCAGCTGATATTAAAGCACACTGCTGGGCTCCCAAACAATTTAAATACTTAGGAATCCAGTAAGCCTTTACTAAATCCCATAAAGTAAAATTAACTAGCTGGAAAAACTACCAATATCTTTACTAGGAAGGATAAACCTTGTTAAGATGACTGTTTCTTCCCAAAATAATGTGTCCACTGTCAATGCTTGAACTCTTTACCGTAAAAGATATGAAATATATTCATAAAGCCATGTAAGATTACATATGGGTGGGCAGAAAACTAAGCTTAAACTGTATATTTTACAATTGCTAAAAGAGAAGGGTGGATGGGATTTACACCTGAGATTGAATATTACGCACTATCTGTGCACGCAAGAACTATTTCCCTGTAGTCAAATCAAAACAAATTACAACCTTGACTTGAGATTGAAAATGCACTTTGCAGGGGTCCATTTCTAGAAGCAGGTTTTGTTGGAACTCTGAGTCCATGAACTCCAAATTCAGTAAAACTCTGAGTTTTCGGTTTCAGAAGAGATAACTTAAACCCGGGAAAGTGGGTGAAACCAAAATCAAGAAGCAGGTTAAGCTGAACTCAGAATCTGTGAACGTAACCTTTCTTCAGGAAACTTAGAGTTCTCTGCGGTCCCCGCCCCTTCTTAAAGTGTAGGACAGGCATGTCAAACTCAGTTTGGCTCTGGGGCCGGATCCAGACTTTCTGTTCTCAGGTGGGCCGGATCAGTAAAAGAATGTCAACTCCAACTATTTAGCTTTGTTTTTCAGTGCTATGCTTTATCATTCAGCCTAAATTTGTAGCCTACCCTACATATTATAATCACGGATGACAAGGGATCTGTTCTAAGCACAACACATTTATTCACAAACAATGGAGAAAAAAATGATTTTCATGTTTGGCATTGAATGTGTTAACAACTGGTTTATTTTAACAGTTGAGTGAATGCAGTTTTACACCTGAACCAACTCACCACACGAAACAAACTCAAGTGGGAGCTATAAAAAAAATGTTTTGCCTTAATTATCATACTGCTTTGAAATAATAATAAATAAAAATATATAATAATAAATAAAAATACAAAATAAAAGTTTTAGCAGTGCATGGGCAATAAGATTAGACTACATCAGCTCAAACTACTGGCTGGACCTACTGAAGCTGAGAAAATACTGCAAAATATTAATTGTCTTTAATATAAAACCAGATTAATCTTATTTTTAATGATCTGTATTTATGAGTGCAAACAAATGTCATGTCATCACACTTTTTTCTCTCTCTCACTGCACTCCTGCAGTCTACTTGCTGCTGCTGGCTCCTGAAACTTGGCATCTTTTTGCCTTTACAAGTGCGTCGATATCAGGTGTCAAATCCTGAGTAGCAGCACATTTAACAATGTCATTCAAGTGTTCATTTGTTAACCTTGAGCGCTGCTTTGTTTTATTGTTCATCACAGAGAACACCTGTTCACAAAGATAAGTAGTCCCAAACATGGAGAGAACCTTTGCAGCCACGGCTGTTAATTTGGGGTAACCTGGCACAAGATACTGATACAACGTATCCAATCCCACGGACCCAAATTTATCCTTCATAGCGGAATCGCACTGCAAGTCAATAAGCTCGAGCTGAATGTCAGCTGGCACATCAGAAGGCTTCACTGTAAATGTCGAGCGAAAAAAGGCGAATTTGTTCTCAAGTTCACTGAAAACCTGAAACCTTCGCTCAAACTCTCACAGCAAATCTGTTATGTTGTCTTTATATGTATCCAAATCTGGACGATCCGGTGCCTTCGGACGCCTGGTACTAACTCGTGTCAGTGCCGCATGCTGGACGTGAGCTCTTTAACACATTTACTGCCCTCTAGCGGCCGGAGGGAGCATTTGGTTTGTATTTATTTTAAAAAATCATAACTTTTGATAGAAATGAGCTAGCTTCTTTTTTTGACATACTCAGAAATTTATGACGGGCCGTATTAAATCATACATAGGGCCGGGTCCGGCCCGCGGGCCGTATGTTGGGGGTTGGTACAAAAAAACGGTCATTCATGAGGTTACAGACATTACTGGTTAAATTATTGACAGATCAAAAGCCATTCCTTACTTAACAAGTGACAGAATGACCTTCCTGACATTTAGTTCTTCTCCTGAATTAAATGATTCAAATGTAGACGTACGCATTAACTCTGAAGATATTTTATCTCTGTTTTACCGCTACAGCTGTGTTGATCTTCTTGATGAAAATGTTCTTAGTCGGCATCTGCTTGCAGGAACTTATCAATTTCCGTCGCTGCAAGTACGAAACTCAGGTGTTTGTTCCCGTTGCCATGGTGAATGGTGCTGTCTTTGCTCCTTTGATCAGGGCTTTTTATGGTCGCGACGCTCACACCTGGTTCTGGTTCAACAACTCAGCTGCTCTGAAACTGAAAACTTCAAGTTTGAGAATTTTGAGTCCAGTGACTCTGAGTTCAGGTTTCAACTCTAAATTTGTTGAACCTGCTTCTTGAAACGGGCCCCTGATCTTTTTGTTCAATAAATTTACTAGACAAACAAAAAACAGAACTGCCACGTATCATCAAGGATAATTATTTTAATTACTAGTGCTGTTAAATGATAATGTAAGGAAATTGTTTGTACAGAATCAGAAGTGAAACCTTTTAACAACACTGGTGGATAATCCAGACTTAACAGTAGAGGGTGCTGGCCCCAATCTGAAAGCTTGGGTAAATCCAGGAATAAAGAGAATAATAAATGGGACAATTGAAAATTTAGAACATTTCAACTTTACAAACAACTTTTCAAACATTTCAAACAAGTCAACTTGTCCCCTGCAGTAGACAAGTTGACTAAATTTGAACACATGAGCTAGTTTATGAAAATGTAGGTCTGTGTTCTGGCCTGGTTTGTAGATTTTAGATGACTAGATTGAAATTTTATGGCGACTTCCTACCGTTTTTCTTTAGCACCAAAAGACAATAACCTCAGATTTGGTTTTAACTGTGGTAAGATCCTACACTCAGTCATATATCATGTGTCATCTGTGTAAACGGATGCTTGTGTAATGCAGTTTTCAATCACTGGTACTATTTGCATTGTTCTTTTTCCAGCTCAAAACAGCTAAAATATATTTTTTTCCTCTGCATTACATTTATTCAAGAGTCATGTGACTATGGCCAACAAGACTTGATTTCTTTGCCTCCAAATCACATTCAGGCTAAATATCTGAAAAAAGCTCTGCATGTACAGTCAGTGGGTGTGTATAGAATACCTAATGCACTGCTGCCTCCACATACTAAGTAACTCTGAAAAGCATTACCCTGAATCATAATGATTTTTTTTCAACTTACCCTCATTGAGTTACACAGGCTTCGAAAGTTCAAATGCAAGTGGCCAGAAGCCAATGGTAAGAGAGGGACTCATGTGAAGAAACGGCAGCTGAACTGCATGAAAATCCTTTTGGCATTTTTGTTTTACACCCAACAGCCAACAAAACAAATGTGTCTTTTCAACATTATAACTGGCCTTACAGATACACATTAAAAAAAGGTTTCAAAATACATTTTAGGGATAAAAAAGAAATCTAAATATTTGGAGATTTTCTTCAACTGTATTCTTGGTTATACTTCTTTCTAAACGACACTTGACTCCCTGAATGTCGGTTTTGACTAATGCTCTGCCTATATATGTTGAAGTTTATTGATCTTTAAAGTCCTCCTCTGAGGAAAATCCTGTTTCAGAGTTTTTAACATGTCTTTGTGTCATTTTTCTTCTGAAAGAGAACAAATGTAATAAGAAATCATTTTGTTTTTTCATTTCCGAGTATTTCTCCTTTTAAATCAATCAAACTGTCTTGGACAGACTCTGTTTGAATGAATGATCTTCTTTCCATCAACAGCTCTGCTGCACATGCACTAAACCCTCATCTGTTCCTAGTGTCTAGTTCAGGTTCTGGAGAAGAGAAGATGGTATCTTCACATTGACTGCAGTCAAATGAGCCGCCGTTCACATTTCTGTGGTCAAATCAGCATCACTGGATTTTTGGTGTGAGTTTCATCCAATACTTACGGTAGCAGGACTGAGAACGCTGGAAAATCTCCACCAGACTCCACGGAGCTTCTTGATGTGACCACGGAAATGTGAACGGCGGCTCATTTGACCGCAGTTGGAAAGGATTGTAAATCAATGAAAGAGCATTTTGATGTTAGCTTTGATTATTTTATCAAGAACTCTGAGAAACCAATGATTGAATGTATTGATCACAGTCAATAAACATTGGAGAATTAGCTCAAAGAGTCTTTGGTGAACTGGAAGGAGAAAGAATCAGGATTTTGGAGGAAGTTCTGTCCATGAAGATCTTCACTTCCTCGTCCAGCTGACATCCGGATCAGAACCATACGGCTGGACATTACCCAGATTGATGGATGTTTTTATGTTGCAGCGGTGAAGATTTATTCTAAAGAGATACAGAGCTATCAGAATGAGACAGGGGGGATCAGGGGCGGAGCTACTCAGCTCAGCTCCAGAAGCCACGCCCCCTCAGAGAAGATTTTGGAAATAGAAGATTCAGATAAACATGAAAAATCTTTTTAAGACATTTAGGTTGTTGGATTTTGGTTAAAACTTCATAATCATCATTAATCATTACTGGGAAGCAGTGGCGGGCCGTGCATTTCACACCTAGGCCTTCAGTAGTGTTCCATCTGAATCAACCCAACCCTCAATAACTATTTTATGGCTATAAAACTTCTACTGCAGGTACAACTGAGACACACATAAAAAAAGCATAAAAAATAACCTAATAAAATTGCAATAATATTTAGGTATATAGCAAAATTTTACTCACCAAAAATCCGGATTATTTGTACACAAAATCCATCCTTTCTATCCTCAAGAAGATTTCAATCACTCTGTCGTGCAGATTATCCGTGCGTTTTAGTTCCATCAAGAAGTCCTTTTCTATCGCCATGGAAGCTAATGCTGAAAGTGTCGAGCCTGCCCTGACGTATTTCTGGCATAAGTTTTAATTCGCTTCAGGGCTGAGAATGTCCGTTCAACAGAAGCAGTGGACACGGGGCTGGCTTGCTAGCTTCGGAGTTGCCCGACCCCTCTTAACAATGTCCAGCTTTTCTTGAAAAGTCCGTCTTGAAAACGGCTTTGACAGTAAGTCTGCAACCAAATCCATTTCTTCTCCTCCTTCAGCCATTGTGGATTGACAAACCAGCTATTAAATTCGATATATTTGCCTGTGCAGGTCGCTACAGATTCAGTTTACCAGGTCTGCCTAGTACACTCTCCGATTATCCAATCACAGCGCGTGAAAATCCTGACGTTTCCGTGGGCCTGCTAGCTGGCCTATCACGTGGTCTCCTCCAGATCTGATTGGTTGAAGCAACAGTTTGGTGGACCATTATTTTATGCTACAGGGCCCGCAAAACTGATTGTGAAGGCCTTCAGGCAGATTTCTTTGACCCTAGCAACAAATGGTGCTGCAATGTGATTGGTTAATGCTTAAATAGGAAAATACACGTCTGGAAGCAGCGCAGCCAGGGAGACAGCAATGAAAAGACGAAGACAGAGCATTTGGAATTATAGAATACGTATTCACGGAAATAAATAATAATTAATATCAGTCTGTGATTCAGATATTTTTAGGCCAGCAGAGAAGGCCTTGCAGGCCCTGACGGCCCGCCACTGCTGGGAAGGGTAAATAAAAGGAATTGTCATGGAGGACTTTAATAATAATAAAAAAAAAACCTAAAGCTTGACTAATCACACAATGTCTATCGTATTTTCCAAATTTTAGGGCACACCGAATTATAAAGTGCTTTGTCAACAATTGTGTTTTTTTTTTTTTTACTTATGTCATACATAGGGCACACTGAACTATCAGGAGATTTAAGCAAGACAAAAGAGTCAGAGATAAGACCGTCAGTCAGTCAGACTTCATTAACTGCGTTCATAGTTTGTAACACGCTACACATCAGCCAGGTTAGCCGCGTTAGCATGGTCACAATGCCTGTAGCTCTCACATGTAATGAAACTGACTTATACAGCTAAAAACAAACGTTACTGTGATTTTGATGACTCCCCTTTGTTTATTTTTATTTTTATTCAGGAAAAGGAAAAACATTCAACCTTGAGTTGTAAACTCAAACATGATGGGAAAAAAAAATGAAAAGGGGACAGAAAGAAGAAAAACTTGTAATGCCTGCCCCTTTAACAAATCAATAAATCAACCAGTGAAAAGAAAAACATAAATCATGATTTAGTAAACAATAAGAGAAGTTTGGGAAAGAAAGAACATAAATCTACAATTTCCAACATCAACAAGTGCTAAATGAACATCATACTTAAGGGATTTTTAAGCAGCATAAAAAAAAAGTACTAGGACACCGCTATACGTTAGCGTGTTTACAATAACACCCTGGTTTGCAAGTTGTTCAAAACACAGACTGACATTTCAACAGCGTGCTGTGTACTTTTCAAAATTGCTTCAGCATCAGTAAAAACAATCAGAATAAATCAATTTATGAGCCATTCCTGTTATAAAGCATATTGTTGTTGTTGTTTTTTTTTAAGGTTTTTATTTGGCCAACTGTTTAGAAATCCAAGTTCTTCTCCATACCTGAAAAAAAGACAGATAAGAGAAAATCAGTAATAAACACATAAGTGACCGTTTATGAGCCAAAAACACATACTTTTGGGTAACCAAGGAATGTTATCCTTACTGAAAAAGCAAAACATTGAGACACATTCGAAGAAGCCCGCTGCCCCCCACCTTGAACGTTAGATTAACAGACGTCACAGTTGCTCTGTCCACATCTCTATATACCATCAATGCTTACGTGCCACAGTGAAGTGAATTGTCTTAACTCCTCCAAAGCAGAACAGCATTAAAACAAACCTTTCTGTACTTGAACTCACGTGACTCTTTAAGGAAAAAAACAACACAGACACAACTCTTCCATTTATTTGGCTGAATCTTGGACAGTTAAAGTTCTTTCTTAATTGAATAAAAATCTTCCTTCATTCTAGGTTTTGTTTAGAAGATGTTTTTCTAAAAGAAGCACACAGAAACAAACAAACAAATCTCCACAGTTATAATTTTGTCTATCAAAAAAAAACTGTATCCACTGATGCCGGGGATAAATGTCCTCTGGGAAAGAGAAATGGCTGCTGTCCTGACACTAAAAGACACGCTTCTTGATCATCTTCAGAGGTTGTGGTGGAGTTATTTCTGAACAGAAACACTTGTGTTATGATCACTTCATACATGAGGAGTCAGCCCCTTCCTAAGGCCCGCTGCCATTTGCCTGTATTTTGATTAAAGCACAGTGGTAAATGTAGGACTGCACCCCTTGTGAGGGGAAACATTTTACTTAGTTATATTGAATGAATACAATAGCCGCTGGATGGCTCAGTGGGCTAAGTGTAGGGGGCCAAGCCAGGGTCTCATTGTGCCGGTCCCAAGCCCGGATAAATACAGAGGGTTGTGTCAGGAAGGGCATCAGGCGTAAAATCTTGCCAAATCAAATATGCGAATCAGACCTACGAAATCCATACCGGATCGGTCGAGGCCTGGGTTAACAACGACCGCCATCGGTGCTGTTCACCGACAGGGTGCCGGTGGAAATTGGACTACTGTTGGTGGAAGAAGGAGAGGAGGAAGGCGGGTTCATAGGGAGAGAGAAAAGAGGAAAGTCACTAGTGTTGGACTGAGAGTTGGGACTTTGAATGTTGGAACTATGACAGGAAAGGGTAGAGAGTTAGTGGACATGATGCAGTGTAGCGCCTGAACGCTAAGAAAATGGACAACCCAGAAACAACTCAGAAACAGGCAGTTTTTTGCTGAAAATGTATTTGTGACTCTGGAGGGTGGGCGCAGTGTCTTTATCTTCCTGAAGGGGGCAGTGGAGGAAGGCATGAAGTAGGAAGCAGGAAGTGGGCTTGACTTGTAGTTCCAGGGGTTGTTTGTAGTCCAAACAGGAGCACGCAACAGAGAAGTACACAGGATAGCAGAACGTGACGAGGCTTCGTAGACTTTGTGGAATCTCTTGACAACGTTGAGAGGATCAGCAATCAGGAGCATGAACAGGAGCTTGGTCGAGGACGGAAACTGGTCGGCATTGAGGAGACTCAGGAAAACTTGATCATCAAAGTTGCAAGACGAGGCAGAGACGTGGTCAGGGTCGGAACCATGAACGTGACAAAACATGAAGCGTCCTGGAACGAGTATACTGACTACTACGAACTGGCAAAGAGCAACAGAGTGAGCGGAGTATATAAACTGTTCAACGCAGGTGAGAAGAATTAGCCTGATGGCAATTACAGATGGCAGCTGCGCATGACATGCAGAGGAGAAAGGTAGACATAATGTGTGTCCAGGAGACCAGGTGGAAAGGGAGCAAGGCTAGAAGTTTAGGAGCAGGGTTCAAGTTGTTCTATCATGGTGGAGATGGGAA
>NC_050517.1:2289158-2290802 GCF_002922805.2 Oryzias melastigma
CACACTTCCTAATTTAGCAGCTCTTTCTGGCAGATACTTGTGTGTTCCAGCTTCATCTACGCCAGCAGAACGAGTGTTTTCCTGTGCTTGACAAACCATCAGCCAAGAGCGAAGCCGAATTTCACCAGAAAAGGCTAATATGGTGATATTTCTTCAAACAAAATCGTAATAAAATAACTTTGCTGCGACAAGTGAAGTGAGTTCCTTTTTTGAAATGTTTACAAAATATTTTACACAGCCAAAAGAGGATTTACTTTTTATCCCAAAAGCAAGAAAGTTGACAATATACTTTCTAAATTTCGAATTCTAAGCAATTTAGAACAACATTAACAAATATAGTTATAATTATCAATGTTTTAACTTTTTGGAGCCAAGGGTTAAAAACTCAGTTTTTGTCTTGAATTTACCTCAATATTTTCAATTGGACAACCTGCTTGCTGGGTTGTGATGATTTTAATTAACACATCCAGGCTTATGTTGCAATAACTTTTCCATGATGTATTCATGAAAGATCTAAAATCATGCAAAAACATAACATTTTGTCTGGAAAAAAAGGATTTTATTATGTTGTGGAAACCCCCAAAATGTGCAAAAATAACAGTTTTCATAACATAGAAAGGTTAAGATGTAATTGAATTAAAAATAGGCTAATTATTAAAACAGTAGCATTTTTAAACAAACTAATTTACATGTTTATAAATGAAAATACAAACAAATCTAGGTAAAATTCATAGATTCATTTGGGCCTCATTTAAAGACAGTTTTTGCTGATAGAGGTACACCACAGATCTCCCAACTCAATGATGTCACTTTTCTTGTTCTGTTATGGTGGCTGTACTCAGCCTGCCTGTTGCAACTCCTATGGTTTCCAAAAAATGAGAAGGGCACTGCTGTCCTTTTGAAAATTTTCCGGGATTTTTTCTACCCCCCCCCCCATACTCTTTCCTTATTTGTGAAAAATAACAAAGGAGAAGTTTAATCCAGCAGCAGTTCAGGTGTTCTGCTCACACCAAGTGGGGGAGCGTCACTTTGTGATGGTCGGCTTCCGCAACGTCGGTGGGCGGGACTTTCGCTGTGAATAGTGGAGTTTCCGCAATTTTTAAACAACGCTGGAGCCCCATCCCAAAATGAAACAATGAATCGTTTCCCCCTTGTTGGGCTGCTAATAGCAGAAAGCTCGGCTCGGCTCCGCCCACCACCACAGCGGGTTGTCATCATCTGCTGCGCTTTTCAGCCGTGTGATTGAGATTTATCTTCCGCCTTATTTTATTGAAATAAAATATTGCTTTTGCCCAAAAACAACTGCAAATAAATGCCACATTCCTGATTTAATTTAATAAAATGTCAGGCTAAAATTTCAAGGACGTTTAAGTTTATTTAAGACGGAGTTTTATATTATGCTTTATATTACGTGCGCACAGCTGCACGGCAGGAGGGAGTCTGCGCTTGTTTGAAGCCGTTCTGCTTTGGATTTAGGAAGATAAAGGCATTATTTTTTATTACTGAAGTACCGCAATAAGCACCGAAAGGGAACCGAAACCGATACAAAAGAACCGCGGTAGAACCGGAACCGCATCAGAACCCATCGGTGCCCAACCCTATGCAGGACATTCTATGTCAACTGAACTTCTCCTCCTGCTGTCT
>NC_050517.1:2291146-2323354 GCF_002922805.2 Oryzias melastigma
TTTTTCAATGAAATATGAAACAACTGACTCTGCCCAATATCCCAAGAGACTGAGGCTGTTTTCAAGAGGATATCAAGAGGCGCTACCAGACAGGCTTTCTTTGACAAGCTAACAAGGACTGAATGATGTGGAAAAACCGACAAATTTACAGTATTTTGGATAAATACATAATTAGATGTATTTGTTTCTATGTGAAGAAATGAAAAGTATCATATCGGAAAAAAGTGATCATTAAATATGTAGCCCTTGTTTACTCTTGAAATAATTGAGTGGGCTTTGGGTTCGTTTCTGTGTACTCTCGTACTTAAGTGGACTGTACCACAAAATAAAAACTTTCAAACTTTCAAGAACTGGGTTAAATGTTATTTCTTGATCAATAACCAAAGTTTAAAGGGGAATAATTATACTAAGAACAAACACAAGTTTATTAACCTCCCCCTTTCATAAAGTAAAATAAGAGAAAATAAACACAAATAAATAGCAGTTTACCTTTTTAGTGTTTCTCTTCTTTTTTTCCCCTTTTAAGCAATATTTATATCAAGTCCCGTAACAAAAAAACAGATATAACTTAAACTAAAGACGGCATCAAATGTCTCCTACGTTGCAGGCCTAATTTGATGCTGGGGTAGTTCCATCCAACACTCTGTAGAAATAAAAAAATATATAAATCTGTACCTCAGGTCAAGAAATACTCCCACTCTGTTCACTCGTGTAGTCCCTCGATATCCTCGTCTTTATCCACAACGCGGGTTAGCCAACCTGGCTGCAACATAGCTCCTAATCCCGCAATTGCATGAGGAGGGGTCAAGCACACTCCAGCAGGTCTCCTCCTCCTCGCATGTGGGCAGAAAACAGGGTCTCCAGGCTTCTCAGGGCCGTCTCAGGTCGTTCGCGGATGTTTACCAGTCTGGTAACCATGTAATGGAGCTTTGTCAATCCGTGTAATCGATGGAAAACAGCGCTAGCTGCGTTAGCTTCAGCTTAACTCCCGGTAGTCAGCAATAAAGAGCGCTTCTTCTCAAGTTTTGTGTTGAAGTTACAAGGTCCTTTACTGCAAACCCAACCTTCAGGATAATTTCCTTTAGCTTATCCGACCGACAAACTACACAACACTATCCTTTTTAACTCTTAGCACTCACGAATACCAAGCCAATTCCGCTCCCGTGCCTTTATTCTTCACATAACTTTTTCCCTATATCTTTTTTCTCTGCGCCTTCTCACATATCCCTCCGCCTCTCTCTATGAGTGACCAAGAATTATTTTAAACACAATTTTTTGTACATAATGTGCATCTAAAATAATACTCAAACTTCTGAAAACACACATTAACCATCAACACAAAATAGGTAAATAAATAACAAATGACTTATTTTATCTTCTGCTTATTAACCACAAATTATAAACCCTTTAAAACTTTTATAAACATAAATTTCCTTTATCTGGGTTACAAATAGTTTATTTCATTCATGTTACCAAAATAGTTCAAGGAATGGTTGGCCCTCACATATCTTTAACACACCAAATCTCACCCTCTTTGAAAAAGTTTGGACAGCCCAGTTGTAGAGTGACAACCAAACCAAAGTTTGTCACTACTACAAAACGTTGATTACCAAATTGTATATCTCTAGAATGTTGTTTTACTTAAAGGGGCCTTGCCATGATTTTCTTAAGCCTTTCAGAGTAAACTCTGTCTACATATAAGATCATATATCACCTCTGGAACACTAAAAAATGAATTATTTATCAAATATTAGTTATATTTCGTGAGTTTGTTCCTACCCGTAAGTAAAACGGCTCAATTCCTAAAGCTCCAGCTGTCGCTGCGTGCTGCTGCAGTTGCTTCATTATGTCATCCTAGAGTCTGTGGCAGTATGTCTGTATTTCTGCCACAAAAATATTGCAGACTTCTTCAAAGATGGATGCACATACGATATATAGCATCTGCCTTTAGTTGGCCTGGCAATCCCTTCACTTCTCCACAACACACATGGCTTCTGCATGGCTGTGCTGGACCGGGGGTTTGGGGGGGGTGTCTTAAAGGAGCGACGCATCTAAAGTAACACCTGTTTGAAGTGTAATTTATTGAAGACAGGACACAACTGGAAGATATACGGTATTCTGCATCTAAAATGAAAGTTTTTTGATGATCATTACTGGATAAGGGGAGAAATTGAGTGTCGTGTTAGTCTGGGGGGGAGCTGTCAGAACAGATTCTTCCTGGAGGGGGCTGTTCACATCGATCTTACGTCAGCACATTTCCAACTGCTCGTTTTCGTGGGTATGGGAGGGGCTGCTGCAGACAGCACAGGTTTTTAGAGGATTAGTCTTAAATCCAAGAACAGATCAAAATACTGTTTTTGGGTTCTTTATAGTGAGGAATGAACAGTAAAATGAACTCAAAACCTCAAAAAGTAGAATTTTCAATGGCCCTTTTAAACTAAACATTTAGCAAGGCCCGATCCGAATACTCCCCTTCTCCTTAGCCCTCCCCCTTGATTTGAAGTGGAAGTTGAAGTCGAATTTGTTTCCAGAATTATTATTTTTTAAGTTTCACACTCCAAACAGAGGGGTCCAAAGTCCGCTTTCGGGAGAGTAAACCACGTTGTGCAAAGAAGCTCTTTTCTTCCCTTTGGTGTGCTCTGCACCACAGAAGTTTACATTTAAATGTAAGTAATAACTTTATGCTGTAGCATGACCTTTTTAAAGTTATAAAACCGCAGTTGTTATGTATATTCAAGCGCTGGAAGCTCCGCGCTAACGCTAGCGGACCGGCAATATTGATGATTTCATCGAACGAAAGTCACGTCCGAAATATTAGACACTATTTTTTTATCACCCTCCGTTTGGAGCAAACATGGAGGAATAAACGAAGGGGGAGGGCTAAGGGGAAAGGAGAAGGGGAGAATTCAGATCGTGCCTAAAAATTACATTTATAATTTATTTATAATTTTACATTTATAATTATATTAAAATTACATTCAAAATTCAGGATTGATTTGAGTTGTATGTCTGCACGTTTCCATTGGACTATAGGATGAAACAAATTACATTTCAGATAACCTAATGTCAACCTAAATATGATGTTGAATAAATTCCACTCATTCCGTGACAGTAAAATTCTTGTTTCGTGTATAGACTGCTGTAAAAGAGGTGTTATAATGTGTCAGTAGTAACATTGTCTAAACCTTACACATATCCATAACAGTCTTTGCCTCTCATTTTAACACTCATCCCTCCATCCTCTCTGCTCCGTACAGGGTGTATTGTTCTTCAGAAAGCCAATTTTCTTTGCAGAGCTCAGGGTTTCATTTCAGCCTGAGGCTCTGGAGTGGCTACACATCTGAAGTGAGGGAAAGCCTAACACGTTACCCTAACCACTTCTCTGTGTAATCTTACTAAATGGCAGTCAGAGGTGAAAAGCATTGCTCACAAAAAGACAGAAGCCTCATTTCACACTCTGCCAAGAGTTCCCAGTGTCCCACAGCCAGTTTGCATAATGTCTCAGTAGAATCGTAACTTTCTAAAGCTATTCTTGGCCAAAGTCCCTTGAAATTTGCATGAGGCTGTTAAGTAAAAAGGACAAGCTTGAAGCTTGAATCTTTTATCCACTGACTATACTGCAAGACTTAGATCACTACTTGTAATGTTATATTTTTAATGATTCCTCAAAATGTTTTTCATTTGAAGTTCAATCTGTGATCATTTGTTTTGTTTATATTAATAATCATATCAAAAAATAAATATCTGGATACAGAACACATCTATTACACTAATTTGACACAATTATCCTTCATTGTGTAGCTTGTAGGAAATGGAAAAACAAATCAGAGCTGCAGGAAACTAAGCTGATTATGAAAGATGATGAGACAACTCAGAAACATTTTACATTTATTCCTCTGATGCACATGCTTCCCCTTAATCCATACCAGTGTTTTCCAACCCTGGGTCCCTGCCCCCCAAAAAGGCACCAAGGATGGTATGGAAACTGAAAGGTTTCACTCTGGTGTAGTAACAGTAGGACTATCATAATTTAAAAAGTAGGTCCCTCAGATTCAACTGCTTAATTTTTGTTTATTTGCTATTGTTTTTTACAAGAAGAATAGATGTGATGCTGTTGTCTCAACAGATGAATTTAAATATCCCAACACCAGTCTGTTGGGTCCACTCAAGGGTTCATGGTTCCTTTCCATGTAGTTTACATAGCAAGTATGAAAGCTTGTGTGAACTCTGGTGGAGGCAAAAGCTAACTGTGATCCACTTGAATACCTCGGTTCACTTGAAAAGAAATTCAGGTGTGGTTCAGCCTGGCCCGGCGTCAGAGGGCAGGCCAGGCCCAAGATCCACAAATCAGGTCTTCCCAGGACAGGTTGCACAGAATGTCTATGATTGGAACTTTATTTATGTTTTCAATTTCTTTAGGCAGCACTTGGTAATATTATACCCAAAGTTACCAAAAAGGACCATTAGAACTTGGGTTAAAAAGAGAGCACAAGCACTAATGAAACTACTTCAGCATCAGCGAGGCAAGTGCAGTCAAGTGCCACAGTTATGAGAATATCCACTCCACCTCTCCTCTCTGCTGTTTCAGTGTCCACTCAGCACTCAAATTCACTCGACAGGTCCAGATGACTTTGGAGTATATGAAGGGCCAAACAAGGACCGGTTTATACTTCACAGCCACTGGTAATCGCTCATGTGGCAGTGGTTACACGGCCATTGGAGCAGAATCTCCCCAAAGACAGACAGCTGAGTGGACGACCGAGCGCAGCGCATCAATTCACCAATCAACACACAGATCATATGAGGACAAGAAGTTGGGTCCTAAGTAGAACATAAAACACCAGGAGGATTTTCAAATAAAAGAACCATTTTTATTTCGAGTTCATAGTTTCACACTACAGGTCTGAAAAGAAATGTATTTGTTTCATATAATATTTTCTGATTAAAATTGTCTTCCTAAATTCAGTTTCATAATATTTTGTGTTACATTTTTGAAATCATAACAAAATCACGTGTTTAGAGGACAGGATGCAAGAGAGAGTTTAGCCAGCTGTGAATATAGAACAAGAGTCACTTTGGGTTCAACAAAACCAGGAAACTGTGTTTAAACCCAAAATGCAGAAAACTGGGTTCAGTGGTAGAAACGTAAACATTTAAACTAAAAACAGGACAAAAATCCAGGGAAAAATACAAAAGGCAAAGGAGATGATCTGACCAGACACTTCTATACACTGAGGAGAATTAACAGAAATGAAAACAGCTGTAGATGATAAACATGAACACGTTTTTGTCACCCGTATCCGCCTTTGAGCCCCTGCCCTTCAAAAATCCCGAGCACGTCCCTGAATTACTGTATATAAGGACTGGACCAAGTGAGTGTGGTGTCATCCATTAAAAACGACGTATTTCCTGCACAACCAGATAAAGTCAATTCAGTCTCCCTTTTCTGGAAGTATGGATGTCACCATGTTGGAGCCTGACATTATCAGTAAGCAGTGATTGGTTGGAGTCAGTTTCTACAACAACCAGCTCACCAGTGATTTTTTTGTAAGGCCACACCCCCTACCACTTGAAAGAGGACTATACAAAATCTGTCAAACATTTGGAGCGTTTGACATTAGACTACCTACCTATGAGACATCTGATTGGTCATTTTATATTTTGAATAACTTTCACTACAGAAGAAATATTAAAAAAAAATCTTGATAGACCCTTTTCACTGTGATGTCAGACAAAATGGGGACACCGCCCACCAAGTGTAAAGTGACATCCGCTTTACGGTTTTAGAACGGCAAAGCTGACAGCTGAACGCTGCTTAACACATTTTTACATAAAAGATAAAAGGTAACTGTACCAATTTCATCAGAAAAATGTACAATATTTATTTTATGAATGTCCTGACGAACTATATTTTCATTTCTGTCTTAGATTGTTCACAAATCTAAACACAAATTTAAATAATCCTTTAAGATTGGAGGTTTTATTCAAAATATTGACCTTTTATTTGAGCAGATATTATTCAAACGGATTATATTTTACTTGATGTTGTTCACATGTATTTTATAAGTGCAATCAATCACAAAACTGATGGAAATTCATGTTGGCCACGCGTAATAGGTTCAGCCAAGATGTACATTCCTGCATGTTGGCCGTGCGTGTTTTACCTGAGCCGCTAGGCTAGCTCCAGTGAAGCAACGTATTTTCAGCTTTCAAAATATGAGCAGCCATGTACTTTGATTTACTTTAGCTGATTTAGCAATAGGATCTAAAATAAAGGTCTTTAATTTTCTTGGGATTTTGCTTAGCCCAGAGAGACTTAAAACATCCTACATCACCTGCAAGAAACCAGTCTCCAGCCATCACATATATCTACATATATCTGCCCCTCAGTTCAGGAAAAAAGACCTCACATAAAATTTTAACAGAATGCATCCAGGACGTAAAAGCAGTGGCTGGGCTACAATTTTCTATACTTGAACGAGTCCAAAACGGAGAGAACTTTTTTGGTGACACCTCTACAGCTGACTCTACCGCTGTTAGAAAATTTGACAAACAGATTGACAATGTTGTCAAAAGGAGTTTTTATCATTTGTGCCTTTTAGCTAAAGCTAAACTTTCTCTGAGCCGCAGTGATTTAGAAACAGTCATCCACGCCATGATCAGCTCCCACAGAGATTACTGTAATTCTCTATACTTTGGCGTAGCTCAGCGATCCCTCAACCGTCTCCAGTTAGTCCAGAATGCAGCAGCACGACTGTTAACTGGAACATCCAGATGAGAACACATCACTTCGGTTCTCAAGTATTTCGTAATTTTGTGTTGTTTTTTATATTTTGTTCTTAATTTGTCTATTTTTTGTACTTTCCTCCTTCTTTTATTGTAAAGCACTTTGGCATGCTATAAGAAATTGTAAAGTGCTATATAAATAAAGTTCATTCATTTATCACTAACTCTGCTCCATGCTTCACTGAGGAACAGTCCTTTATTCCTTGACATGCTTGTTTTTTGAATATCTAGACACAGAAATTGTTTGTCTGTTACAGAAAGACAACATTTGTTTTATGAGTGAAAAGGAGTATTCTTCCAGGTGTTGTCTCAAATTTTAATTGGGGTCATGGGGTGGAACCTGACAATGACTATGTGCCAGTTTTCTGCACTCTGTTTTCCTTCCAGGGGCTGCACGGTGGCACAGTGGTTCATGCGTTCACCTCACAGCCAGAAGGTCCTGGTCATATCCTAGGTGCGGCCTCTCTGTGAGTGTGTGGATTGTTTCCAGAGACTCCAGCTCCCTCCCACAGCAAAAAACATGCTTCATAGATTATTTGGTCACTCCAAATTGCCTTTAGATGTGATAGTAATTTTGTGACCCTGCAACAAACAGGTGACCTCTTCAGGGGGAACCCTGCTTTCACCGACTGTATCAGTATCACGGTTGACTCTGGCAGCCCCATGACCCTGAAAGGGAAATAGTGGGTTAAGAAAATGGATGGATGTTTTATTCCCAACTCATGGCCAATGATGGCGTCATAATGGCTTTAAATTTGGTAAGGATGATAGAATAACCTGCAGAATAAATTTCAGTTTATTCCCACATGTTAGCCTGGCAGAGAAGCTTAACATCAGAAACAAGTCAACCAACTTCACAAGTAGTTTGATGTTATTTTTGAGGTCATCTCTTGGCGTAGACTTTTGTGACGTTACTAGAAATTACCCCTTTAGTTCCACATCCCTAACTGCTGCTAATCTCTGACCCTTCCAGTAAATTAGTCTTTGCCTAAGGAAAAGCACATTTCCTTAATTAGTCATGTGTGTAATATAAATTGAGAAAGTGTCTGTGGGAGCGATCTCCAACTGTGATGACTCCAGCAGGATGTGAAAGCTTGATGCAGTGTGCCTTCATAACGCACGACTGACATGAATAAACAATATTCAGGGCCTTATTACTTCCAGCTTATTAGGAACCTGAGAGTGCGCACAGTCCTCGTCCAAGTAAATTGATACTAAGTGGAGAGAAACTCTATGCCATCGTGACAAATAAATTTTGGTTCTGGCTTTTGTTCAATGACATCATCAACAGAAGACAAAGCAGAAAAAGTTCTCAGTGAAACATCTCCTTGAAAGGCTTCAGTCCTGTTACCGCGTGAGCTGTGAGCCATGTGAGAATCCTCCGCGTGTCCACACATCATCAAGGTTTCTAAATTTGCCTTCAGGGAGTTCAGTAAAGGGTTTGATCTCAGAAATCAGTTTGGGAAATGTTTCTTTATCTACCTTTTCCTAACAGCAGCTTTCAGGTTGTTGAGTTGCAATTTTTGCAGATTGTTACTGTTTGCATTGTAGGGTCTAACCTATGTATTGTCCACACATTTGTAGTGTTTTTTCCTTCTCTGAAAGCCTGTAATTTCTTGTTGATAACTCAAAAGTTGACTTTTGAGTTATCAACAAAGTGCTCAGAAGAAATATTCCTGTAATAGTATAGGTCTTAATGCCCTTTGCATTTTCTGAGCTTTCAGCCAAACTACCTGTGTCTGTTTTCTAGATAAAGCTTACATTCTGACCACTATAATCAGGAAAATGCATTTTCTTAGGAGATTACAACCCTAACTTTTCTTAGATGTAAGCAGAACAAATCCAAAACCCCAAGAATTTTATTATATTGAAAGAAGAACCACTGCTGCTTTTCCACATCAGAATAATCCAAAAGGAACATTATTACGCCTGGTTCACACTGGACATGGAAGCCGCTTCCATTTGTTGCCCTTGTTAACCTTTGGTGTGGTTCACACCAAAAGTGGGGCTCCATAGAAGGCTCACGCCGTGCAGCAGATCGTTCGTTGTCTCCTCTATTTTGTGCGCTGCAAGTGAGCCCTGTTAATTCTGGCAGGAAGTTACATCAAGATTCATAAGGAAATCTGGTTTATTTTCAAAATATAACCAATTTTTCACAATAAAACACTCCGATTGACAAACAGACTGTAGAGATGAATATAAGATGAACTGTCTGTTTCTCTCTGTTTGTCTTGTTCTTGGTCGTACTGAAAAACAATGAATTTCCCCCCAGGGGATTAATAAAGTATATTGATTGACTGATTGATTAAACACACAAACGCAACACACACACACTGTGTGTCTCAACAACAGATAAATAAAGAAGTGTAGGTCTACTACCTACTTGTTTCTTCTTAGCAGAAACATGGGGTCATATTTTTAGGTTATTAATTTACCCATGATGGCAAAAACAAATAAAAAGCTCTAGCAGAAGTGCCCGTTGACCGTCGCAGAAAAATGCGAGTCTGGAGTGAACAGCAGGAGAGAGCGGATGCTGCACGCTCTGCGTCCAGTGTGAACATAGCATAAATGGGAGCATTCATACAGCCTTGCATTATCAGGGGTATCTGTCAGATTTGTGGTTATCAGTACACCAAGTCAGATCTGGCCTAAACCGTGAACATTTGTGAACACATTTTATAGACATGATTTGATCCTGTTTTTGCTGTTTAGTTTTACTTGTTTAGAAACTGAGGGCCACCTTGTCAAAACATGAGTAGTTTTGCTCATTTTTCTTAAATGTTCCATCGATTCATCTTCTGAACGCACTTATTCAGGGTCAGGAAGTTGCTGGAGCCTATCCAGCTACCCATCTGGACAGTTCACCAGTCCATCACAGCGCCACACAGACACAGAAGAGCACACACACTCACATTCACAGGACAATTTAAAGACACCAGTCAACCCACGAAGCATGTTTTTGGACTGTGGAAGAAAACCCACACATGCACAAGGTGAACTTGCGCAGGAAGGACCCAACTGGGCTTCAAACCAGGACCTTGAGTGAGGCAAGAGTCCTAACCACCCCACCACCACAAAGCCATTTTTGGTGCTTCCCCTTTGTAACAGGTGCACCTGTAATATCTTGAGCCCATTTAATGCTAAGCTTGTTTCAAAAAGGTTTAATCATGTAAACGTGAAGAACGTTTTATGAAGTTGTAAAATGTAGTCCCTCTTTTATTGTGAGAGTCATATTCTAATATTAATATGTGGTCAAACAAATGGTAATCTTCATTGTTTTACAGTTATAGATGTTTTATGGCAGCTGGATGGCTCTGTTGGCTGTGTGCAGTTGGGTGTATGTGAAACCAGGGTTTGTTTCCCAAGAGGTGCCATAAGCTGAATCCAGCGTTGGTCCTTTGGCAAGACCCTTCAAACTACTGCCTAACTATGTAGCCATGAGAGGGCCCAAGTCTGGGTCTCCCAGAGCCGGTCCAAGCCTGGATAAAATACAGGGTTGATTCAGGAAGGGCATCTAGTCACTTTTGCCACACCAAGTTTGCAAATCAGGGAAAGCTGATTCGCTGTAGCGACCCCTGAGAGAGTGTCCCGAAAGGTGAAGAATAAAAGTTATAGATGTTTTAACTCCTCACTACACTTGTTATACACTTTTCTCAGACAGACATGAACATTTTCACAGTCCAGCATTATAGAAGGAAAACAAAGATTTCCGACGTAACAGACGCCCGGATTGGCGTCACCGGGGCCCCACCCTGGAGTCAGGCCTGGGGTTGGGGCTCGGAGGCGAGCGCTTGGTGGCCGGGGCTCCTCCCACGGACCCCGGTCGGGTCCAACCCGAAGGAGCGACGTGGGATCACTCGCCAGTTGCCCACCACCTGCAGGAGAGATCTGAAGGGGCCGGTGCAATGTGGTTTGGGGAGCAGCCAAAGGCGAGTGCCTCGGCGGCCCAAACCTCGGTCATGGAATTTGGCTTTTGGGACATGGAACGTCACCTCTCTGGGAGGGGAGGAGCCTGAACTTGTGCGAGAGGTTGAGAGATACTGGCTAGATATAGTCGGGCTCACCTCTACGCACAGCCTGGGTTCTGAAACTCAGTCCCTCGAGAGAGGCTGGACTCTCTACCACTCTGGAGTTGCCCAGAGTGAGAGGCGGCTGGCTGGGGTGGGCTTACTCGTGAGCCCCCAGTTCACCCGCCAAGCGTTGGAGTTCACACCGGTGGACGTGAGGGTCGTGTCCCTTCGCCTTTGGGTGGGGGACAGTTCTCTGACAGTGGTTTCGACTTGCGGCCGAACGGCAGTTCGGAGTACCCGGCCTTCTTGGTGTCTCTTGGAGGGGTACTGGAAAGTGCCCCAACAGGGAACTCCGTCGCCCTCTTGGGGGATTTCAATGCCCACGTGGGCAATGTCAGTGGCACCTGGGGCAATGTCAGTGGTAGGAATGGCCTCCCTGACCTGAACCCAAGTGGTGTTTTGCTGTTGGACTTCTGTGCACGTCATAGTTTGTCAATAACAAACACCATGTTCGAGCACAAAGGTGTCCATCAATACACCTGGCATCAGGACACCCTAGGCATGAGATCAATGATCGACTTTGTAGTCGTTTCAGGCGATCTCCGGCTGTGTGTTTTGGACACACTGGTAAAGAGAGGGGCAGAGCTGTCCACTGATCACCACCTGGTGGTGAGTTGGATTCGCTGGCGGGGGAGGAGGCTGGAAAGACTCGGCAGACCTAAACATACTGTGAGGGTCTGCTGGGAACGTCTGGCTGAGCCCTCCGTCAGGGAGGTCTTTAACTCCCACATCCGGGAAAGCTTCAAGCAGGTATCGAGGGAGGTTGGTGACATTGAGTCCAAGTGAACAATTTTTTTTTTTTTTTTAATAGTCTTTATTTGAAGGGAAAATGTACAGATTCATTAAGTTTAAAACAAACAGAGATTTTCTGCACCAGATTATAGCTTGATTGCTAGTTTCCATCTGCAGTCCCTAATCTACAGGAATAAAAATACATCAATTAAACTCAACAATAAGAGCAGTATTTCATACACAGCATACACACACAGCATCATACCTTAGCATTTAAGTTTGCCTTTCAGACCTATTTCATACCACAGCAAGAAAGGTTAACAAGGTTATGCATCTTAAAATGTACATTTTTACATCAACAGAACAATAGTATTTACAAGAACAAAATAAGGGATCAGGAAGTGTTCTGGTCAGTGCTCACATGCCTGATTGTTCCACAGCCACTTTTTCAGGTTAAATGTAAAAGTTGAATAATTTGTTAGTTGGAAGATTATTCCATTCTTTTATTGCATTATAAGAAAATGCTGATTGTGCAAATGACGTTTTTCGTTTTGGTATAAAACACTGACCCCTGCTGGAGGACCGTGTGGCTCTGGAAGTAACTGTGGATGCGAGTTGTACAAAGTGCTTAAGAGGTGCTGGTGCAGTGTTATCAAGAATTCTGTAGACCATTCTGATTGACGCTAATCTTTGTATGTTCTCGAAATGTAGTAGTTTATATTTGTGTAAGACACGGCAGTGATGATATTTTCATGTTCACAGATAAGTTATATTTAGTTAATTTTGAGCGAAGTATAGGATGGCTGACCGTATCGAATGCCTTGCTAGTATCTAAAAAGATAGCTCCCACAACCCCTCCATTGTCAAGATTTGATTTTATTGTCTCAGTAAGTAGGCAGCAGGCAGTTTCGGTTGAGTGATTTGCTCGGAAACCGAACTGCATAGGATGAAGTAGGTCTTCAGCTTCCAGATGTTGAGTAATTTGCTCAACCACCACTTTTTCAAGGGTTGTTGAGATCACAGGGATAATACTGATTGGCCTGTAATTGTTGACGTCTTGCTTGTCCCCTGCTTTATGTATAGGAGTGACTATGGCCGTTTTCAAAGCTCTAGGAAAGGTGTTTTAAGCTATTGATGTGTTTATCAGTCTAGTTATTGGGGCAGATAATATTTCTTTGTGTGTTTTTAAAAATACTGTATCTAATCCGTGTATATCCTTTGACCTTGAACCTGATAGTGAGGAGATAGTTTTGTTTACTTTGGATTCATTTGTTTGTTCCAGAATCAACTCAATCTGATTGTTTGCCTGTTTGGTTGTCACAGCTTCATTATACTCTTGTTTAGGAAATTTCTTACTTAGCAATTGCACACACTGGATGAAATGGTAATTAAGACAGTTTCCAACTTCAAGGCTGTCAGATATTAACTTTCCATTTACATTTATGGTTATATTTTCCCTTCTTGTTTGTCCACTTCCAATAATTTTGTTAATGCTTTTCCAAAGTTGTCGAGTGTTACCTTTTGCAGCTCTTATTATGTCTAGATAGAAATCAGCTTTAGCCTTTCTAAGTAGTGTTGTAACCTTAATTCTTTAAACTTTTAAAGGTGTCTCTATCAGTATTTAAACCCGTTTTAATTGCTCTTTTAAGCGCTGAGTCCCTTTTTTTCATCATCACTATATTCTCCACCTCTATTGTCTCTGCTGCTTTCCGGAGCTGCGGTCGCAAGGTCTCTGGTGGCTGTTGTGGCGGCAACCCCCGAACCCGGTGGTGGACACCGGAAGTAAGGGATGCCGTCAAGCTGAAGAAGGAGTCCTATAAGGCCTGGCTGCCTTGTAAGACTCCAGAGGCAGCTGACAGGTATCGCAGTCTAAGCGAGCTGCGGTGCGGCCCTGTCTGTTTTGGAGGCAAAAACTCGGTCCTGGGAGGAGTTTGGTGAGGCCATGGAGAAGGACTATCGGTTGGCCTCAAAGAGATTCTGGCAAACCATCCGGCGCCTCAGGAGGGGAAAGCAGTTTTCTGCACCATTTTCAGTGCAGGTGGGGATCTGCTGACTTCAACTGGGGACATTGTCGTGCGGTGGAAGGAATACTTTGAGGATCTCCTCAACCCTGCTGACACGCCTTCCATTGAGGAAGCAGAGGCTGAGGACACTAGGGTGGAACTGTCCATTACCCAGGCTGAGGTCACTGAGGTAGTCAAAGAGCTCCTCTGTGGCAAGGCTCCAGGGGGTGGATGAGGTTCGCCCTGAGTACCTCAAGTCTCTGGATGTTGTGGGAGTGTCTTGGTTGACACGTCTCTGCAGCATTGCGTGGCAGACAGGAACCGTACGTCTGGACTGGCAGACTGGGGTGGTGGTTCCCCTTTTCAAGAAGGGGGACTGGAGGATGTGTTCCAACTACCGGGGAATCACACTCCTCAGCCTTCCTGGGAAAGTCTATGCCAGGGTACTGGAGAGGAGAGTCCGTCCGATAGTCGAACCTCAGATCCAAGAACAACAGTGCGGTTTCCGTCCTGGTCGTGGTGGACCAGCTCTACACCCTCTTCAGAGTGCTGGAGGGCTCGTGGGAGTTCGCTCATCCAGTCCATATGTGTTTTGTGGATTTGGAGAAGGCGTTCGACCGCATCCCCCGTGGTGTCCTGTGGAGGGTGGGTCATGACCAAAAGAACAAGATCCCGACTACAAGTGGCTGAAATGAGTTTTCTCCGGAGGGTGGCTGGGCGCTCCCTTAGAGATAGGGTGAGAAGCTCAGTCACCCGGAGAGAGCTCAGAGTAGAGCCGCTTCAGATGAGGAGCCAGTTGAGATGGCTTGGGCATCTAATAAGGATGCCTCCTGGACGCCTCCCTGGAGAGGTGTTCCCCGGAGGCCCCGGAGAAGACCCAGGACACGCTGGAGAAACTATGTCGCTCGGCTGGCCTGGGAACGCCTCGGGGTCCCCCCAGAGGAGCTGGAGGAAGTGGCCGGGGAGAGGGAAGTTTGGTCATCTTTGCTTAGACTGCTGCCCCTGCGACCCGGTCCCAGATAAGCGGAAGAAGATGGATGGATGGATGGATGGACAAAGATTTGATAGCAAAGACTGATGGAACTCTAACAAGTTGTAGGCATTCTGTACTGGAGACACAATGGAGGAAATTGATAATTGCCAATAAGCACATAAAAAAGTATGCAAAATTACACTAGTAAAAAGGTAGATGATGAAAATGTAAGCACATTACAGGGATGAACCATTCTAGAGTAAATTTTTTTGTGTCGTTGCTTCAGAAATCCAAGCAAATTGTACTCTTGCAAAGAATTTATTTTCCCACCTATTAGTTTATTTTCTGACGCCCACGTTGCCAAATAGAGCTGCCTCGTACACTTTAACCTTCTGAATGAAATTTTCATTTTAATTTAATAATTAGGAAGTGCTGACCTTTTCTGCCTGTGAGTAAGTCAGTGCAGCAATCAGGGACATATTAGATTAATGAAAGCACACAGATGTGGGTTATGCAAAACATTTCTCCTCATTTATATAATTATGTACTAAGTAGCACAGGCAGGAGATGAAACACTTTATGTCATTATGTTGTGATTTTCACTGTGTTTGTTCAAAGAAAATGTGTTAATTCCTAGTTTTGGCACCAACACCATTTCACGCAGGATTTATGAGCCACTATTATTGGGTCCATTCACAAACACCCATTCAAGATCTACTTGAAGAATAACTTCAACATTGACCACATTGAATAACCTTGTGGGACCAGGAACCACACTCTGACCCATCTTTTGAGGTGGTCTGGTTCTTTTCCAACTGGCATGAACTTTGGCCCACTCAGTTTCCTCTGTCTGAACCAGTGACGGAGAATTTTAATTTAATTTTAGTCATCGTATTTTGACAAAAATACTGTTTAATTTTAGTCGCAATTTAGTCATGTTGATTCTATTAATTTTAGTCAAATTTTAGTAGACTAAATTACAGTAGGTATTTAGTCAACTAAATTACAGTAGATACGTAGTCAACAAAAATATAGAATAAAGGATTTTACTGAAATGTACTATGATCACATGAATAACAGACACAGATTTTACTTCTTCTTTCACTTTTAACTTATCCCTTTCGGGGTCGCCACAGTGTAACAACACCCACTGTTTCGTATCAGTGATTTGGCAGAGTTCTTACGCCGGATGCCCTTCCTGACCCAACCCTGTACTTGAGGGGCACAGGGACCCAGTTAGTCAGCAGCGTCAAGGGTCTTCCCTAGGGACCCAATCTGGGTGGGGATCAGTGGACAACCCTGGGAATCGAACCCAGGGCTCCTGCGTGTCAGCCCTACACCTAGCCCACTGAGCCACCCAGTCGCTACAACAGACACAGATTTTACTAATTTGTAAAATAATAATAATAATAATAAAACGTTTTACTTCACTTTGCTTTCCAAACTTGTCATTTCTGCAATTTCAGCTTTAAGTCAAAACACATTGAAAGAAAAAATAAATTATAATTCCATCCCATTTCCAATAAGAAGGTATCTATTCGTACGTGATTTTCCGAAAACGGGAAGCTGGTGCTAAACTTTTTTCTTCCTCGCACTGACCCAGAGGAAAGGAGTTAAGGTTAGGATTATGGTTATGGTTAGGGTTAAACAAGCAAATGTTTCCTGAGTGCTGCTGTCTCTGCAGCTCACTGCTCCACCAGGGGATGGGTCAAATGTGGAAAACATATTTCACACATTTCAGAGTGTGACAGTTAATGGGACTTTAACTTAAAAGTTTAATTTAAAATATGTACGGTCAACAAAAAAAATCCAGCCTTGGACAGACTTAAAATGCATGCCAGAAATGCAGCAACGGGATCCTGGCTGCACGTATTACATGTGGACAAAACATGAATTTCCATCACATTCTGTGCTGGCCACACATAAATATGTGTAAATAACATCAGCCTTATTATAAATGTCTGAAAGGAAAAAAAAAAAAAAAAAACTTGTATTGAGGAGGTAGTCAAGTGTAAAAATGCATTAAAAACATTCACTAGGGAGTAAGCTGTCAAGGACACCTGTGAGCATGTTATATGTGCTTGACCAGCATGTGTGATGAACTGTAATACCACCGCCGGCCAATAGAGGGCGCTGTTGTCATGTAAGACGTGATGGGGTTGGAGATTAAAACGTTGACTGTTGCTGATCTGAAGAAGCAACGGGGCTGCTAGCGCTCGGAAATACACAACAACATCGATTTATAACTTTACAAACGTCATGCTACAACAATAAAGCATTAATTACATTTAAATGTAAACCTCTGAGCTTCAGAGCTTCACCCGCGGGAAGAAAAGCGCTTCTCCACCCCGCAGTACCGGCGCTAGTTAGCTTGGCGAGAGTAACCCCTTAAAACGGGGGTCGGCAACCTGCGGCTCCGGAGCCGCATGCGGCTCTTCAAGCGCCCCCTTGCGGCTCATTGGCGCTTTTTCAAAGATGTTTGTAAATAATAATGAATGTTAGAAGGAACTATATTCTCGCGATTTGGGTGGGAGCAGTACCAAGCAGATAGCTGATAAGTTTGAATCCAGAGATCGCTTGTGTCCCATGCAATACACGATTCCAAGTTATAGGAGGAAGAAGCGTACACGCAGGCCGTGTAATTAATCTGGTGTCAACATATAACCACCATTCGTTTTACAATACAGAACCATAGAACAGCCGACACTGTGAGGAGCCTCACTCATACACACACCACTCTCACTCATGGTGCCGGTAAAACACTCAAGTCCCATAATGCAACACAAGAACAGACACTAACTCCACCCACTAACAAGGAACTATTTCTAAATTAACAGTCAGGCTGCCACAATATTTTTGTTTTAATACGATTTCTGTAGGAGGACAAACATGACACAAACATCCTTTACGTTTTCCAGTTGTTGTGAGATGAGTGTAGATGCTTCCACGCCGGCTGAGTCAGCGCACAGCAGAATTCCTGCCCGTGCGTCTGGAGCGCACGTGAGCGCACGTTGCTACGCGGGTTTTGAAGTCGGGTCGCGAGCTCCACGTACAAATCGGCACGCATTGAGCGCGCTGAATCTTCAATCCGGTTCAAGATTTCCACGCACAGCGCGGGAGCTGCTTGTGGGCGGAGTCTGCTTCAAAGCACTAAAGTTCCAAACGTGATCACGAAGGAGAAATGAATCATTACGGTTTGTGTCCGGTCAGGTTAATATGACACCAAGATGAGATGAGCGCTAATGAACAGTAGAAGAAGAATAGAAGAAGAATCTCCCCCCCGCCACTGCGTGCGTGACCGCGCTGCTCCGGTGTGGATACCACCTGCTGAGCGCGGCGATGTGCAGGTCTCACACACCGGCCGCGTGCGGTGCGTGGCGGGGAGGAGATTCTCCTTCTATTGTATTTTTACTGTTCATTAGCGCTCATCTGGATCTACAACAGGGAGAACCGAAAGTAAAAGTGTTGAAAATCCCCCAAATCTTTCTGAAGACTTTTGTTTTCACAACTCTGTCCTTTTAAATGTCTGACTATAAGACTCACGCGCGCTCCAGACTTGGAGGGCAGGAATTTAGGTGTGCACGCGCTTATATTGACTCTTCATTGAAAGTGTACTCTTTATTGACGTGGCCAGTGTGGAAGCACCTTAAAGGAGCACGTTACATTTTTGTGTTTTTTTTTTTCAAATCCTCTAAATAAAAATGACATCAAAAATCGTATTTCTTTATACATTTCTTTAATTTCATCAAAGCAATGAAACAAACTGTAATTCATTCATATTGTAGTGATGGTCTCAGGCACGCTGTCGGTCTGGCAGCGCAAGGAATTGTGGGTTACCCATTCTTTTGCCTGTCTGACTGGAATTGGATTTAAGTTTGGGTTTTCCTCAATGTCTTTTGTTGTCTGACTGTTGAACATTTGTTGAACATTTATGATTTTGTCCTGTTATGTTTGAATTCTTCCTGCACCTGGAGTGAGAATGAGGGAGAGACTGATCAGGACCCCCCCTCGTTATGTCGTCGAGGGATGTCAAAATAAAAGCTCAGATGTTCATTATGAGGCTACTCAGCTTTGGTCAGTTTGTTTGACACGTCAATGTCTTACCAATTGACATGAGGCCCAAAATACAGCTTAAATGACATTAGGACACGCAGCAGGAGAAATAATCGTTTATTCGACTCATTCTCCATGTGTTCCTTATAGTGTAAGACTTTTATAAGTCGTTTCAATTTATGCGGCTCCAGACACATATGCTTTTTCTTGTATTGGTCCAAAGTGGCTCTTTCAACTCTTTGGGTTGCCGACCCCTGCCTTAAAACAATCATGTCAGATAAACCTACTCTTTAAAATGCAACAACAGTTGGAAGGGTAGAGGGAGGAATTCAGATTCAACCCAATACACTAGAAATAATCGTGTTTGTATGTTTACCTTTGCGTGGATTTCAGGCTTGCTTGTCTGCAAACGTCGCTTCAGGTTTGTTGTGTTTTTACCTGTGATGATCGCTTCACACAACGTATACAACGTCTTGTTGAGGGTTGTGTTGAATATAACATTTGTCCTTTTATGTACTCTTCTTTTTCTACCTGGATTAGACATTTTTCACCTATATCACAGACACAATTCATTGAATTAGCTTCTTAGCGGGCTGCTGCAGGGCTCTGTGTTCTGATTGGATCGTTTTGCATTTGCTCCCGCCCTCCTCCACCAGCAGTCGCTATGATTGGATGTAGTCTTCGATCAGCATTTTCGTTTTGTTTTTATTCGTTGACGAAAATGTCTATGAATTTAGTTAAAGTTTTGTGTCTGGACGGGAGTTTTTGTTTCGTTTCGTTTTCGTTGGGTTAGGTTAGTTGGGTTAGTTTGAAAGAGGAATGTCCGGTTCGTGGTAGTCTGACTACAGACAAAAACGAAGTTTCAGGACTTGTTGGGATTATAGTAATTAAAACAACGAGAATTGGTCTCGCTTCATTTGGAGTTCCTTGTTTTTGTGAGGAACCTTGAGAATAAATAAACTAAATTAAATCTAAAAATGCAGTTGAGTGCTTTAATACCTTGTTAGACGGCCCGAACCTCTTTACAGTCACAGTCCCATTCACAAACTGATTGTGGCTCCGCTGCTGAACACTGGTGCCAACCTGTAACTACCAGCAGCAATGTGGGATTCAGTGTCTTGTTCAGGGACACTTTGATACTTGAGTGTGCAAGGCGGAAACCGAACCTACAATCTATCGACCAGAGGTCGGCTGCTCTACATCTCTGCACCATGAGTATGGTACAAATTAAATGAGATTATTTTATGTTTTAGTTTGACAAAGCTAATTTTATTGATTCATTATTGTCTCAGCTTATTGGAAACAATGAGTCTTTTCCACTGTGATCCTATTCAATTCCTCCCTTTAATCCAGTTATCACCCTATTCAGGGCGACTGATCTTCAGTGTTGTAGAATGAGTCAGGATGGTACTTTTGCAAATACAATTTCTAGGTTTCACTTTGAACTTCAGACCTGTTCAGATTTGTGAAGTTAATCTTTTTAAACCATTTTTTTTTCATTAGATTGGTTCTGATTGTTATCAGAGTCTCCGCTAACTTCTTCCTGATAACATAATGGAGGGTTGTCATCTTGAACTGCAATGGTCTCCAGTTACATTGGTTTTACTATGTATGGATGATGCATGCATTATCCTCTCAATAGCTACCTATTGAGAGGATAATGCATGCACCATCCATACATAGTAAAACAGGCAATTCCAGAGGATTTGAACATCTGCCCTGGCTGTCATCAAATGACACCATCACCATGAAAGAAAGTTCTTATTTGAAACGTGACTGCTTAAGGGTGGAGCCAGAGAACCTGTTGTTCAGGTCTTCACTGACAGTTTGTGGGTTTAATGTTTAGAGGTTTTTACACTTAATTTTCTTTTTCATGTTCCAACTTCCATCTCTTTTCCAGAGGCAGCTCTGCAGAAGTGGGAGAGTCAGAAGAAGGCATTGAACAAAGCTCAAAGCTGCTGCATACATTACAATTAAAAAAATGTCTTTAAGATTTTACAGATTTGCTTCATTGTGTTCTGTGCATATTGTGCTTTTTTGAGTGCACAAACACTTTACGTAAATAACTTATGGAATTTGCCTTGTCTGCACTGAGATGGTAAAACATATTTTGAGGACTTCTGCCTTCCTTACATTCCTCTTCAGTCAGAAGTCTTGAAATACTTGACTAACTCTTTCCTTACTAAATATTAGCTCTCTTACTTTTCCATACTGTGTCTTTAGTAACCAAAAAGTGTTTTTTGCACGTCCCAGCACTTTCTTGGACAGCTTTTCCACTGTCATTGAACATTTTGACTGACTGGTTCTTTAGGAAAGGGACAGTCTGCCTTTGTGTGCACTTCTGACCCTTGCTTCTTATTTCTTTTTTTCCTTTTCAGCAGAGTGAAAACGCTTAGTAGGGTTTGAAGACAGCATTCATTCCTCCAGTGACAAAGCTCCTTCCTTACAAGCTGAAAAAAGACTGTAAAGTATTCCTCCCCTCATGCCGTCCCCTGGGCCTTCGTATATAGTCTGTGACTCCTTACATAACCAATGTGTGACCACAATGCCAGGTCCCATCAAACCCGTTGGTGGGGGTGTCTGAACATTTCCAGAGTGAAGATGGTAGATACGTTTGACCTTTTGCAAGCCAAATTCCAAGCCGGCCTCCTGAGCTCTGGTGGGCATTAACCTTATCTCAGAGTCGCATAATAGACCATTGACTGCAGCTCAGACTTTACTGACTGCTGATGGCTATTTCTCTGGGAAGACTTATTGGTTTACCAAAAATTCCACAAAATTTAGATTTATAGACCATTGGTTCATCTCATGAGGACTTTATGTTGTTGATTTTTTATGATAAATAAAATGCAAAGAAGTTTTTTTTTTATATGTACTTGGCTTTCTAATATTAGATGGTTTAGACTTGATCTCAAAACCTTTTCCAAATCTGCCCTGAAATCTGTCCTTTCACCGTACAATCCCAAATTTACGGAGGCCCTAAAGTAGTAATCACACCAAAAAAATCACCACAATGGAAAAAAGAAAATCAAATGATAAAACCATTACACTGATTTAGAAAATTTCAAAAAGCAAAACACAATGAAACAACATGAAAATGAAATCTTTCAGAAAACAAAAGTAATTTCCAGAAATGTAATTGAAATTTTTAAAAACTAAACAGAACAATGGGATATCATTGATTGGTTGATGATGTTTGAGTCTTAACAGTTTTTTCAATTGTGTCCTTAATGTCTGCTTATTAGTAGGACTCTCATGATTTGCACAAAGGTTGTCCAGTGTCACTTCATGACAAACAACGTTCAGTTGAGATGAAGGACAAACATCATCAGCAATTCAGTATATGGCATGTGGACTAGGGGTGTGTAGTGGCAAAAGTCTGGTAATGCAATAAGTATGCCATTGATGATGTAGAGGCTGAGGACACTGGGGTGGAATTGTCCATCACTCAAGCTGAGGTCACTGAAGTAGTCAAAGAGCTCCTCGATGGCAAGGCCCTGGAGGCAGTTGAGGTTCACCCTGGGTACCTCAAGTGTTTGGATGCTGTGGGAGTGACTTGGCTGACACGTCTCTGCAGCATTGCGTGGCAGACAGGAACCGTACCACTGGACTGGCTGACTGGGGTGGTGGTTCCCCTTTTCAAGAAGGGGGACTGGAGGGTGTGTTCCAACTACCGGGGAATCACACTCCTCAGCCTTCCTGGGAAAGTCTATGCCAGGGTACTGGAGAGGAGAGTCCGTCCGATAGTCGAACCTCGTATCCAAGAACAACAGTTCGGTTTCCGTCCTGGTCGTGGAACAGTGGACCAGCTCTACACCCTCTCCAGGGTGCTGGAGGGTTCGTGGGAGTTCGCTCATCCAGTCCATATGTGTTTTGTGGATTTGGAGAAGGCGTTCGACCGCGTTCCCCGTTGTGTCCTGTGGAGGGTGCTCTGGGAGTATGGGGTCCGGGGAGCCTTACTCAGGGCTGTCCGGTCTCTGTACGACCGGAGCAGGAGCTTGGTTCGCATGGCCGGCAGTAAGTCAGACCTGTTCCCGGTACATGCTGTTGGACTGCCTTTTATCACCGGTTCTGTTCATAGTCTTTGTGGACAGAATTTCTAGGCACAGCCAGGGGCCGGAGGGGATCTGGTTTGGGGACCACAGGATTTCATCTCTGCTCTTTGCAGATGATGTTGTTCTTTTGGCTTCATGGAGACAGAACCTCCAGCATGCATTGGAGCGGTTTGCAGCCGAGTGTGAAGCGGCTGGGATTAGGGTCAGCACCGCTAAGTCTGAGGCCATGGTTCTCAACTACTAGCTAAAAGAACTCCCAAATCAAAGGAATCTTAATAATTCAAAGGCTTATTCTTGTGTGCTTGTATTTCTATCTAGAGAGGTTTATAGGTAAAAAGGGGCTAAACTAGATCTCAGTTATAGGTTGAATTAATGCCTGCCTTGTTCTGACTTTAGTATATGGTAAATGGTGTGTACTCGTACAGCACTTTTCTACCTTTCTTGAGGGTCCAAAGCGCTTTAATTCTACAGTCCCATTCACACACGCATTCACCCACTGGCACCAACCTATAACCACCAGGAGCAATGTGGGGTTCAGTGTCTTGCCCAAGGACACTTCAACACATGGAGGTACAGGGTGGGAACTGAACCTGCAATCTTCTGATCAGAAGTTAACCACCTTACTGTTGCACATCGACCGCCCCAACTTCAAATACAGGGATCAACTTTGTCATTGATTGATTGATTGTTTATTTAAGACATGGACAGCATATATATATATATATATATATATATATATATGTATGTATATATATATATATATATATAAGATTATAGCCTTTCAGGCTAATTTTCATATTTAGTACCTAAAAAAAAGGTTGATGGTCTCTAGCAAAATGACAAGTTAAATCTATACAGAAAGGATAACAGATGTCAGACAGCAGCAGAAACAAAAACAACAGATGGAGTTGTCAATAGAAAAACACAACAGCAAATTCATAAAAAGTAGAAGCAACTGTTAAGAAAAAGTGACCAAAAAAGTAAAATAGGTAAACAGATGTGACAGGAAAACAGAAACATATTAAAAAACCAAACAAACAAACAAACAAACAAATAAAAAACAATCTATACAGAACTTTGGTGGCAGTGATTGTTTCAGAGCCATGTTTTTATCTGTTTGCTAAATGAGCTAGGCGTCGTCAGTTGTCTTATTGTTGTGGGAACTGAGTTCCATGTGTGAGGGTCCCTGTAGGAGAACACAGCCGGATGAAAGGTGCTTTCCCTGAGGGGGACAGTAAATCACCCCTGGAAACTAGCAGCCCTGTTTGTGGTTTTTGTGATGCATGTATGCAAAGGAGGAGGGGCCAGGCCATGAAGGATTTTGCAAGTTAAAATGGAGTCATTGTATTTGACAACATTATCCTTGCCTAGCAGGTTGTGTTCTTTCAGTACAGTATATGGTGGGCTTTGGGATTTCTGTCTGATACTTTCACAGCTTGTTTGTGGAGAGTTTTGATGGGTTTTAGAGTTGTTATGTTGGCTGATGCCCAGCTGGTTAAACAGTATGATAAGTCTGACATGAACATTGCATCAAAATACAGTTTAGCTGACTCTGGGGTTGTCATGTTAACAATTATTTTAAAAAGTGATTGCTAACTAAGTTTATTTCTTCTTTAATGGCTTTTTGGCTTCTCAGGTGGAACTTGCTCCTTTGCCACTGCAGATAATCTGTCACCTTCCAACCCTATTCGTTGTATCCTCCATGCTCACACCGACTTTTTGGGGCAAAAACATTGAATTATGCCCCCTTGTAGTTGCATTTATGTGAAACATGCGGTATGTTACTGAATTGTTAATGATCAATAATGTGTGGCCAATATTGGGAAAGCCAAGTTCTGAATCTCCTGTTGAATGTTAATGTCTGTTTTTATTTGCCAAGGAGGGCACTCTTGGGACCACCGGTGCAGCTGAGCCCCTCCAGGCTTCACAAAGAGTTATGCATGTGTTCAGGCACATGCATACTAGTTATCTAACGTTGTTGTTGTTCACCTTTCAGTACATCCCCTCAGAGATCGCCACAGTAAATCAGCTCACTGAGATGTACATTTGGTTTGGCAGGCTTTTAAATGCTGGATGTCCTTCCTGACACAACCCTGTATTTTATCCAGACAGGGGATGGCCCAGGAAGACTCAGCCTTAAGCCGCCTCATGGCTACATATTAAGGCAGTAGTGTGAAGGGTCTTAGCCAAGGACCTACACTGGAATAAGATTATCACACCCCCTGGGAAACAAACCCTGGTTTCCCATGTGCCAGTTCTACACGGAGCCAACTGAGCCAACCAGCCACTAACTAGTCATCCAACGTACTGAGTATTTTTTTATTTTTATCTAGCAAGCGCTAAAGGTGCAAATTTGGAAATGACTGGTTAAAATGTTCTTCACTGAACTGTCATGAAGCTGAAGGTCCAATGAATGCTAAAACAACTAAGGTAAACAAAGGTTTCATCTTTTTCTGTTTCAACCCACTTCTTGACTCCTTCATCGCTGCTGGACATAAATGTTTCTGACATCTTTAGGAACAGGTAACAGGAAGGATGATAGGACTCTCATTACTAAGGAAGCACATGAAGGCTAATTAGATGGAGAAAGTACTGTAAGTAATGATACAGAACATCCTCATCCAGATAGAAGAGAGTTCATCGGCACTCCAGACATTAAAGGGTTCTCTGCAGGACTTTCTCCTCACAAGTCGCATCCCTTTCTTTATAACAAATAAAAGCAGATCACCATCATGACTGATTATAGGTCCAGTTGGTCACTTTATCTTCTTAACAACACTTTTAACCATAAACTTTAAAAACCCTCTACAGTAGCTAAGCAAGGTTTTATAAGATGGACAGTAAACTTTACCTGATTCTGTATGTTTTTCTTTTACTTATTTTACGCCTTTTTACACCAAAATCCCACAACCTGACTGACATTTTTCATGTTGATCTGAAGCCTCTGTTTCCGAAATCTCCTCTGAGGGGGCGTGGCTTTTAGTAGCTCCACCCCTGATCCCCCCCGTTTGATTCTGATAGCTCTGTGTCTCTCTAGCATGAATCTTCACTGCTGCTACATAAAAACATCCATCAATCTGGGTAATGTCCAGCCGTATGGTTCTGATCCGGATGTCAGCTGGACGAGGAAGTGAAGATCTTCATGGACAGAACTTCCTCCAAAATCCTGATTCTTTCTCCTTCCAGTTCACCAAAGACTCTTTTAGCTAATTCTCCAATGTTTATTGACTGTGATCAATACATTCAATCATTGGTTTCTCAGAGTTCTTGATAAAATAATCAAAGCTAACATCAAAATGCTCTTTCATTGATTTACAATCCTTTCCAACTGCGGTCAAATGAGCCGCCGTTCACATTTCCGTGGTCACATCAAGAAGCTCCGTGGAGTCTGGTGGAGATTTTCCAGCGTTCTCAGTCCTGCTACCGTAAGTATTGGATGAAACTCACACCAAAAATCCAGTGATGCTGATTTGACCACAGAAATGTGAACGGCGGCTCATTTGACTGCAGTCAATGTGAAGATACCATCTTCTCTTCTCCAGAACCTGAACTAGACACTAGGAACAGATGAGGGTTTAGTGCATGTGCAGCAGAGCTGTTGATGGAAAGAAGATCATTCATTCAAACAGAGTCTGTCCAAGACAGTTTGATTGATTTAAAAGGAGAAATACTCAGAAATGTAAAAACAAAATGATTTCTTATTACATTTGTTCTCTTTCAGAAGAAAAATTAAACACAGACATGTTAGAAACTCCAAAAACAGGATTTTCATTGGAGGGGGACTTTAAATGAGCCTCTGCAATCGTTAAAATCTGTCTTTTTCTCTACATTTTACTGGTTCATTTGCTTGGGCTGAGTGAAACTGCTTCTGCGGAGCATCTCAAAGCGATGGCATAAAATCTGAACTCACAGAGACAAATTCATGTGTGAAAAAGACATCTCACGCTCTCTGAATCACACTTTTATAATCTCAACTCATGAATTCTGCCATTGTTCAAAGTTAGTCAGTCAGTCAGCTGATCAAACTCACTACTGGGTTCTTTACAGAGGAGGTTCTGAACTATCCTCTTTGATTTTTATTATGTTATCATAAACTACTCAACCCATACGTGTCCAACCTTCCTTTTCATTTTAGCATAAAGTTGTAATTTTTCTGCCATTTTGTTGAAACTCTGTTCTGATTATGCTTCACTTTGTTCATTAGGGTTGAAGATGCATTTGTGAAGAACTGCTCATCCAAAAAAAATGTTAACTTAGGACTAGTCTTTATCTGTTTTGCTTCATATTACAGCCGTTTGCCTGAAAGCGAAACAAGAGCATCAAAAGACAATGCACAATTGCTATTAAACTGATTATAAATTGATTAAATGGTCATTGTTTAGACCTAGGGGTCACCAACACTGAGCCCGCGGTCGCCCTCAAGCACCCCATAAGTCGCCCGCAGGTCTCTTCTAAAAATAACACAACTCACTTGTGGGCTGCTCGAAAATTATATTTTATTGTAATGCAATTTTTTGAAATCACACTTGCCTTTAGAAAGAATTAAAAAATTAAAACATCTAAAAAAATATATGTTCATTATTGCTGCAGCCAAACACGGCCTATCCCACTTCTTTTCTTATTTATTTTTTAATCCTTTTCTCGTTATATCGAGATAATCGATAACAAAGAATGAAGCGTCTCCTTCTCCCTTTCCCGCATGGAGACACGGAGACTTTACCAGTTTTAAGAGTCTTTATTTTGTGGTTAACAACAAAACCAATAGAAGAAAACACTCCACAAAAGTTTTTTTTGGTCAATTCTCCCCAAACGCCTGAGTGAACCAGCCCCCTCCCTTTATTTCCCCCCAAACCCCAACTGCTTTCACATTAACTCTGAAGTTTCGTAAATTTGATTTTTGATAATTAGTCATCTTTAATGGAAACACAATTTCTAAAAAAAAGTTAAAAAACAAAACAAACAAAAAAACTCGCATTTCTCAAAAAAAGTTTTCGCGGAGGTTTAAGGAAAATAAAGGGACGGGTGCATGAGACTGAATTAAAGCGTTTGAGGGGCGTAGATCCACTAATAATAGCTAGAATTAATTAATTCATAATTGATTAATAATAGTTATAATTTTGCTAAAAACATTGCATTTGGTCATTACCTCAAAATGTAAAAAGATCTGTTGATATTAATAAAGTTCTGAATATTGATATTTGTTTCCTAGCTTGTTGTCATTATTGATAATTATGGTGAGAAATCAGAGTCTTTACATAGAGGAGAATCATCATTCAGTATTAATAATGTTGAACTAAAGGCAAACTAAGCAAATGTGTTATTTCGAACTGTAGCCCTTCATATGACTCAGTACCCATGAAGTAGCCCTCAGTTTCAAAAAGGTTGGTGACCCCTGCTTTAGACATTGTCATTTGCTGCCATATGTGATGTTTCATATGTTTGATTTTGCTCTGTGCGTGGAGACCGTGGAGCTGTTCTAGGTTACTAAATGCTCACATGAAGTCAGTCATGTCTGGCTGGGGTTGTAGATGTGCTTCTGCTCATGTAGAACAGAGTTCATTGGTGCATCCATTTTTCTCGGATGGTTTCACCCTTTAAGGATCGAGTCTACATTTCCAAACAACAATGAAAGGATTTGTTACAAACACCCATGGACTGAAGATGAATAAATGCTCACAGTCTTACATACTGTAATTAGTCGTCAGTATTTAATGGCAGAGAAATTCACCAAGATGTCAGACAGCAGAGTCCCAAAATCACCAAATGTCCTGGGCTCTGCACGGAACAGATATAAGATGTGTAAAATGTCAGACTGTAACTCTGCAAGGTGAGACTTTAACACTTCTAACGAGGCTACATGAGGGAGTTTTTTTTTCCTTGACAATAAAAGCATGTTGACATGTACATGCTAGTCACAGATTCAGTTTTGTTCTTTCCCATGATGCCTCAGGCAAAAAAGAATATTGTCAATAAAACCTTAAAAATAAAGAAGGGTATCTGTTTGATTTTCCTGAATGTTAATCAAAAATTTGTTGACTTAATAGCAGACCAAACTACACACAGATGTAGGTTACAGAACATGAAACTCACAAGACAATTCTAACCTGTTCCTTAATCAATTGATGGTCTATGTTGATCATTGATTTTTTTTCTTTGAATTTACAATCTGTTGTTTATCCAGGTAATAGGCTTTTTTATACCATGTATGTGCTACATAAAAAAGGAATCCCTATTTGGTTTATATTTTTAGTTATTCTCCTCTTTCTTCGTTCATGAACCCTTTAACACTGGAGCTCCAGTGTCTGTTCTTTGATTTACTGTCATTTTTCAATGGTTAACACGATCGACAACCGCATTTCTCCTTCAGAATCTACTAGAATTATCGTGTTGATGGTCGAAAAGTTACAGTATGTTAAAGCTTTTGAGCTTAAGCATCACAGACGACACCTCAGGTGTTAAAGAGCTAAATAAACTCTGAATCATACAAAGAGGTACGAACGCAGCTCTTGACAGATTGTTTATGTCAAGCGACTGACTGTCTAGCTATTATTTAAGAGCATATAATTTAGGAGTTTAATATATGCTTAAAAAGGGGTGACAGGGACAGAACTTATATACATAGTTACCACAATCTGGTTTGTAACTTGTAGTTGGAGTTAGTCTTTACCAGTCCAGCATTCACAGATCGTTTATTTTAATAATCCTGAATGAAAAAATAGATTGTCAAAAAAGGATTAAATCACAACTAGTTTTGTCTTGGCTTTCCTTTTTTGGACCTAATTTCAAAACAGTAACAAACAAACCAGATGTGCTGCAGACAGAATCGGTTTTGCTGTCACCATACAAACAATACAGATTCAAGAAGCTTCATACATTGCTCACAAAAATTAAAGGAGCACTTTTAAGAAACACATTAGATACATCAGATCTCAGTAGAGGTCTGTGCGTCCCTCCATGGATATACCTCCCCAGACCATCACTGACCCACCACCAAACCTGTCATGTTGAACCACGTTGCAGGCAGCATAACGTTCTCCTCGTCTTCTCCAGACTCTTTCACGTCTATCACAGGTGCTCAGGGTGAACCTGCTCTCGTCTGTGAAAATTGCAGGGCGCCAGTGGTGGACTTGCCAATTCTGGTGTTCTTGAGCAAATGCCAGTGGAGCTCCACGGTGCTGGGCAGTGAGCACAGGGCCCACTACAGGACGTGGGGCCCTCAGGCCACCTTCATGAAGTCTGTTCCTGATTGTTTGGGTAGAGACATTCACACCAGTGGCCCTCTGGAGGTCATTCTGTAGGGCACGAGAGGTGCTCAGCCTGTTCCACAAAGGAGCAGGTATGGGTCCTGCTGAGGGGTTGAGGACCTTCTACGGCCCTGTCCAGCTCTCCCAGAATAACCAGCAGTCTCCTGAAATCTCCTCCATGTTCTGGAGATTGTGCTGGGAGACACATTAAACCTTCTTGCTGCAGCACGTGTGGATGTGCCATCCTGGAGAAGATGGACAACCTGTTCAACTTCTGTAGGGTTAAGGAATCTCCTCATACTGCCAGTAGAGATAATTATCAAGCCAAAATCAGCACGAGTGGAAAACCAGCCAAAAAAGATCAAGAGGGAGAAACTTGAAATGACCTCCACATGTAACACCAGTCCTGTTTTGGGGGTTTTCTAATTGTTACCACTGAAGTGCACCTGTTGTTAATTCAATGAACACCAATACAGCTGAAATTGATTAACGAGGCCCTCAGCTGCTTAACCAACCAGAAAATTATCAGACAAGTTTTATTCAATTTATGCCAGGCTCAATAAAAAGTGTTCCTTTAATTTTTGTGAGCAGTGTATTTAGGATTTCATTTTCGAAGTTATCATGTCTTGCAGTGCTTAATGTAAACTCCTATTGCAGTCTTAATTGGAAAAGAAAAAAGCTGAGACTCTTCATCGGCGCCTGCTGCTCTCTTTGCCCTTTGACCTTGCAGCTCCGCCTGAGTGCATTTCCTGCCTCCACTGGCTCAGGTTTACTCAGGGACACTTTGAAGCTTGAAGCTGAAGTTCATATTTTTTCAGATCCCCATACTCCCCTAACATCTTCTTCCAGTGCTGCTGAGCCATTACTGCCACTTTTTCTTATCCCCAAGTATTGACTTGAAGACTCATTCATCTCTCCTTCTATTCTCGGCTCTGCCGTCTAAGTGCCCCATCACAACGCCGAGCTCGGCCAGCTCCCATCTTCTCTAATGAAAAAGTTGAGAGAGCAGCGCTCCCACCTGGTGCCCCCCGATTGTCTTAAAGTGGTTTTAGAAGCACTTGTGGCATGCTTTCAGAGAAAGCGCTCTCCTTCAGAGGAGGAAGGACTGTAGATCTGCCCTTGAGCTGAAGTGACGCCAGTCTCTTCAGAATTACAGGACGAGGGGAACGCAGCTGCGGTGCTCCTGATGGAGGCTCAGGTGAAGGAAGGATGACACCACTCTAGCCTTTTGAAATATTGGGAGCACAAACAAGAAAAACATGGCATTTCTATCATTGTTGGCAAATAAAAACATGCACACATTCTGATATTATATTACTTCTACAGTCACATAAAAAATAAAACATCTGCAGAGACACTTGTAGACGTTTGTGGGTCTAATGTGAATGAAGTGACTTTTGACTGCCATCTACTGGAAATTACAAATATCGCCCCATGAAACTGATTTTAAAATGTCTGATAAAGTTTTAAAATGGATCTAGTCAGATCACAGATTTGAGAGAAATGCATCCACATGTTACCTGGTGGTCTTTTCCAACCCACCAGCCTTTTTCTGTTTGTTAAAGCAGAATGCAACAGTGCAGAAGCTGCAGGAGTGGCTAAACCTGGGCAGAAATATCAGAAATATCAGAAATGCCCCCTGCTGCTGCATAGTCGGACTGCAGAACGGTTCACAGGAACCTCCTTCACCCCAATAGGATTCATGTGGTGCAGGCGTTCATCTCTGGAAGCAGCTTCATTACACTCCATGAGAAATCTCAAAAACAGGGCGCCCTAGAAGAAGTCAAAAATAAAAATCAAATCTTATAGTTTCCTGTTCAAACACGTCAAACAGCTGTGGTGGAAATTTGTTAGATCCGATAGAATAAAGGAACGTTTGTCAAGCATTTTCAATGGTGTTTAATAAACAGAGTAAAAAAAAAAAAGAAAAACCCGGTGAAAAGATGCGCGGAGAGGAGTCTACAGAGTCTCTGCTTGTAAGGAGGGGCCAACACCTTTTATACAGAAACTCAAACAAACTCCAATCCGGAACTTAAGATAGTGACTAGGTCTAGGTATCTGTTATAATTTCCAGAAACGATTTCATTCGATTCACAAGAGCCTGAATCGATTTGATTCTGATTTTTTTGCGATTCTTTCGAATCTTCAATTCAATTTAATTTTAAGTTTACAGATTTATACACATTTGTTTAGAAATACATTACTAATCTTCTGTATGTTTTAAATATATTTATATTAATCTGAAGTTCACATACTGTAAATGTATCAGTGAAACAATGAGATTGTTAATAT
>NC_050517.1:2324758-2326463 GCF_002922805.2 Oryzias melastigma
TTCTCCCTATTGCATGTTTGTATGAGGAAGGGGATATGTTGGGGTCAGTTGGCAGACTGACCCCCGATGGTAGACCCTTGTCCCCCTGTTACATGGATTCTCTAAAGGAGAAAATGTTCAGATCATTAACATTGTAAACATTGTTCTGCTTCTCCTGGAGGACGTTTCAGTTTGGACACTAGGTGGAGATCACACTATAGAAGTACACCTTATTGCAGAAGAAGAAGAAAGTATGAGGAAAAAACCTGGGGGGGCGCGGTGCGATGGCAGGGGGGGCGCAGGACAGCCCGAAGATCATGCAATTTATGTTAGTTACTAAACAGATGATCGGAAGACCATCAGTAAGGAAGAGGATTAGGGCCACTGAAAAAAAAAAGCCCATGAAAAATTCTGACTTTAATCTCAGAATTCTGAGAAAAAAGTCAGAATTCCGAGAAAAAACTCAGAACTACGGAGGCCCGTGAGTAACATTCTGCAGCTAGCTCTAGCAACACACCGGAGTCCTGCAAACCGGGGAGAAACGAACAACATTGTCCTCTTTACGTTTCTTTTTCCGTGCTTTAAGATAACCAGATGAGGCTACTGTGTTCATAAAGGAGCAAAAGGTGAGTAAAAAAGATTTATTTTATTGGAATTTGTAAATATAAGCGCTAAAGACTATGCTAGCATTTCGTAAATGCTATTTCAGACGTAACACGTCTTTTAATAATATACGTATGCTGTTAAGATATCAGGGTAAACATTTGTGACTGACAAACAGTCTCAGAGTTTTACGCTGTGCACAGAGAGTGTGTAGAAATGCAGTTTTGTTCGTACGAAACCCGTTTACGTTCATCTACCGATTGTCTCATTCTGGAGATTTAAAGACGTCTTACACTTCTGAAAATACTTCGGGGCATGTTATCCAAAATATTGTCGTCTTATTTTTTTCTTAACTTAGCGTGACTGTGTAAACAGCCACCAATCTTTATTTAGATTCTTTATTTGGTTCACACCAATATAAAGCTTAGGCTTCCTGTCACGTCATGTTTGTCAGCATGTGAACAAGCGACATGCATCAATACCGAAGGTTTGCACACAGCAACATGAAAGCTCCATGTTGAGTCAAGTTCTCATTTATCCAGGTGACATCCTAAAATTGAGTCTTGGCATCTGGACTTCAAATCTTTCTTGAAGGAAGAAGTCCAGATGCTAAGACTCAATTTCAAGATAAAGAAACGACCGTTATTTTCCTATATTTTATTGTGACATTAAAAAACATTTACGTTTTTTTAACACTAATGAATTTGTATTTGTCTGCAGATTCACCGTGATGTCGTCGCTTTGGAGAATGCAGAAATGGCACTTCACATTCTATAACATTCATTTTTACAAATGCCCCCTAAAATATCCTGTAAAACAAGTATATTTATCCTGGGAAGTGATTCAAATGTGTACGAGTAATGCAGCGATGTGTGTTTTTGGTGAAGGTATTAAATGTGACCAACAAGAATTTCTATCATTTTTTTGTGCTTAAATTACACTAAAAATATGTGCAAACAACATCAACCGAAATATAAACCAGTTGGAATAATATCTGCTCAAATGAAAGGTGGATATTTTCAATAAAACATTCAGTATTTAGGGATTACTCAAATTTATACTTAGATTTCTGAACGATTTAACAGAGGAAATGAAAATACATTTATTAAATAAATATTGAACA
>NC_050517.1:2326639-2335281 GCF_002922805.2 Oryzias melastigma
ACAGTGTTTTAAATAATATTCTAGCAAATCATCTTAAGTATAGTTTATGTATATGCATTTCAAAACACTATGATGGCTACCCAAGAAAATAAATCTTTATCTCAATAAATAGAAGATTCAATAAAATAATTTTGCAATGAAAACAAAAAATATACAATGGTCAGGAAAATGGATGGATGGCTGTAACATCAGCCTTATTATAAATGTCTTAAAGAAAAAAAAAACTTGTATTGAGGAGGTAGTCAAGTGTAAAAATGCATCAAAAAAACATTCACTAGGGAGTAGGCTGTCCAGGACACCTGTGAGCATGTTATCATTTAAGACGTGTTACGGCTGGCTCTGAACCGTAACAAATAAAGGGGAGACAAACCGGTTTTTAGCACTAAGTATTTTTTTAATGTCCATACAAAAACCCAACAGAGCAGGGAGGACCAGGAGAACCAGAGCTGCAAACAACGGAGCTGGCTGGCTGGCGTAGAAGGGTCTCTCCCAAGCACCTCTAAGGTGGATCTTTTATCTCCATCCTCTGATTTGGAAACAGCAGCACCTTTGCAGGAGGAGGAGCAAAGGAACAGGCAGCAGTAGCAGACCCAAACGGCCCAGGGCCGTAACACCCTCCCCCTAAAAAGAAGAAGCCCCAAATACAAAAAGAAAAATAAACAACCTGGGGTGAACATGGGACAGCCGGGAGAATCCGGAGACTCAACATCCAGTTCCCCCACCATATGAGGGAGGGAAGCAGGACAGGCAGAATGAGACTTCAAGAGGTCAACATCCAGGACCACAGACCTCACAGGCTCAGGCGTTGAGCAGGGGGGACCTGGTTCCACCGTATGATCAACCAAGCCCTGAAGCTCTTCCAATGCGGCACCTGGCTCCTGCTCCATCTCCAAGCACTCACTGGTTTCAGAATGACAGCCAGGCAAGGGAGCACAAGCCACCCTAACAGAAGGGGGGACATCTGCCCAAACTGTTTTACCAGCGATGTCATTCCCCAAGATGATCTGTACACCATTAACGAGCAAAGCTGGACGCACCCCCATCGACACCTCCCCCTGGAAAAAAACACAACAAAGCACAAGTCTATGGCGAGGGACACTCAAGACATCCAGGCTCATTCCCAAAACAGGAATCTCAGAGCCTGCAAAGGTTACATCAGAAAATGGCAAAGTGGAGGATACAATAAAGGAGTCCAAGGCTCCAGTGTCACGCAATATCTTCACGCGCACCAGATCCCCACCACCAACCATTGACACCAAACCCTCAGACATAAACGGCAAATAAGACTGTTGTCCAGATTGGACCTCCCCTCCAGTCTCAGATTTAACCAGAGGAACCGACGAGGCACACAAAGATGACCGAGGAGCACCACGCACCCTCTCCCTCCGAGACTTCAAGAGAAAGCACTCGTTCTTCCAGTGTCCATACTGGTGACAATAATTACAGACATCCTTGTGGTGTCCGAAAAGACGCGAACGGGACCTGGTTCAGCCCTGACAACCGAATGACTTAAATTATATTATCGGCCAGAGCAGCAGCCTCTGCCATGGACTTAGCCCCATGATCACTGACATAAGTAGAAACACAAGACGGGACCGACGCCTTGAACTGTTCCAGAAGCATCAGTTCTCTCAGACCCGCAAATGTGCTAACGCCCACAGAAAGACACCAAGAATCAAAATGCCTGACTAGCCCCCACATAAACTCCAAATGAGTCTGATCCCCATGCTTACAGCTGCAAAACTGTTGCCTGTAAGCCTCTGGTACCAACTCATATGCTTCCAGAACCGCAGATTTCACAGTCGAATATTGAGCACCCTCGGCACCACTCAATGCTGAAAAGGTCTGCTGTGCTTTACCAGTCAAAACACACTGCAACATTAGTAAGCGTGTTCCCTCAGACCAACCCCGAGTTGCTGCCAGCCGTTCGAATAACACAAAGAATGTTTCTGGGTCATTTTCATCAAATTTTGGAAGAAGCCTCAAGTCGTTAAGTTCATTAGGGCCAGCTTCAAGACGAACCGGACGCTTAACTCGAGCTTTCTCCCTCTCTATCTCCAACTGAATCAAGAGCAGCTCCTTCTGCTGTTCAAATGTTAAAGCAGTACTTGATCCTGAAGACAAAGAGTCCGCACCAACAAGAGGCTTAGCTGAACCGAGCTTCAGAACCCCCTTATCCGACAGCCCTGCCCGTAAATGAACCAGAATCCGCTCTTTGCTCATTCTAGCATCACCGACGTCAACACGATAATGTTCTGCGAGTGAGAGCAGCTGTTTTTTTGTGCACATATCTAAACCAGACTCTGAAGGGGACTCAATAAAATCCTCCACCCCTCCGTCCATGTTTTTAAACACACAAATGGGCGTTAACGATAAACAAATGTGCGCACACGAGAGGTAGGTGTGTCCCGCTAACTGCTTAGCTCCAGACTAGCTAGCTCAACCCTAGTCTTCAGGAGGCGTAGCGGGGGGTATTTATGCACTAGTTACCCGATGGACAGGAAAAGTGACCAGTAAAACAGGCCACCCCCCGAACCACGGAAGTGCTCCCGAGCCGATGTAGGGGAAGGGGAGAGGGAAGCTCTGCCCGCCGTACCTCCGCACTAAAACCAAAATGCGCAGCGAGATCCCTATGAGGAAACGCCGTTACGCCTAACGGGGAACACCAAAAACACAGCGCACAACAAGAGCGATATACTCACCCCCCACAAGACCAAAAACCAAATGACTCCAAGAACCGGCACGTCACCCCAAACGAAACCAAAACAATCAGCAAGACGACGTCATCGAGGCGCGCAGCAACCAAAAACAAAGAGGCGCAAAGCCTTCACAAACAAAAGCCAGCACGCGCACGAAAACCGTCCACCAACAAATGACAGGGAAACCACACAAACACGCGTTGGACGAGCCCCCAATTTGTTACGGCTGGCTCTGAACCGTAACAAATAAAGGGGAGACAAACCGGTTTTTAGCACTAAGTATTTTTTTAATGTCCATACAAAAACCCAACAGAGCAGGGAGGACCAGGAGAACCAGAGCTGCAAACAACGGAGCTGGCTGGCGTAGAAGGGTCTCTCCCAAGCACCTCTAAGGTGGATCTTTTATCTCCATCCTCTGATTTGGAAACAGCAGCACCTGTGCAGGAGGAGGAGCAAAGGAACAGGCAGCAGTAGCAGACCCAAATGGCCTAGGGCTGTAACAGACGTGATGGAGTTGGAGATTAAAACGTTGACTGTTGTTGATCTGAAGAAGCAACGGGGCTGCTAGCGCTCGGAAATACACAACAACATCGATTTATAACTTTACAAACGTCATGCTAAAACAATAAAGCCAGACTCACATTTAAATGTAAACCTCTGAGCTTCAGAGCTTCACCCGCGGGAAGAAAAGCGCTTCTCCGCCGCGCAGTACCGGCGCTAGTTAGCTTGGCGAGAGTAACCCCTTAAAACAACCATGTCAGATAATCCTACTCTTTAAAATGCAACAACAGTTGGAAGGGTAGGGGAGGAATTCAGATTCAGCCCAATACGCTTGAAATAATCGTGTTTGTATGTTTACCTTTGCATAGATTTCTATGGCGTTATTTTTGTTCGAGAGTCTACACAGAAATAAAACATCTCTGCAAACGTATCACACATTCCTCGCGGACATTGCAGACCCTCGCGAGCGCTTCTGCCCCTCTCCCGAGAAGAAAAAGGCCTCGCGCGCGCCAGAATGTGTTTCTCGAGACCAGAAGAAGTCCTCGCGAGAGCATAAAAAGTGCTCGTGAGATCCTGAGCTCGCCCGAATGATGCTTGTGCGCTCGCGGAGTCTCTTTCTACGCGCGAGTGAAAGTCGACTTTTGACACATGGGGGCGGAGACAGAGGGGCTGCGTTGGCTCTCTTCTGATTGGCCTATTTTGTACACTGGAGGTTTACGTTTGCCCAGTAGATGGCAGTAATGCTCCTCAACGCTGTGTGCCATCCGCCATTAAACCAGACAAGAAGAAGAAGTTTACTTTTGCAGAGAGGAATGCAATCCGTGTATTGATCCAACGAAAAACAAACCGTTTTTTTCGTTTTCCGATTTGCGCACTAAATCGAAATTGCAGCAAATGGATAACCAGTGTCCAGTTTCGTTTGTTTATTTCGTTCCAGACACACGGGTTACCTGGAAGTAGTTTATACACGCTTATTTTGAAGGCTGTAGCACTGCCTGTGCGGTAGTTGTCTTTCATCAAGGAAAACAGACCATTGTAATGTTGTTTGGTGACCGTAAAAGGACAATCGGAGACCCAAGGACATGAAAATACTCCCGTTCCAGGTAAGAACCAGTTATATTATTATTATTTCAGTCAAATGTCTCTGACGATGTGACTGCTACTTTGACAAGCTAGCTATGGCTAACTCCCTCTCGAGCACGCACAGAATGAACTGTGTGGAGGCTGATTTTCGGTGAAAACGTCCCAAAAAAGGCTCCAAGCCTTTGGCACGTTTCTTCCTTCAGGCGGTGCTTTGTCTTTAGCTACTGCTGCATGTTTAGCCTCTTTTGGAGAGACTCAAAATGTCCGGTTTTACCTGTTACTATTTCATGGGCTTATTAAACCCTTATGTGATTATAGATGAAAGTTGTTCTCTGTACATCACTGAAAAGCAATAATCAGCAATGTCTCTCTTTTTTTCGAACCACATTGTCAGAATGTTAGTGACGTAGCTTCTCCAGAGGTATGGGATGTGATGCTAGCTAGCTAGAGCTGTTATATCCTGGTCTTCACTCGCGAAACACAACACAGGATACTTAATTTAATCCAACAGGGATGTACTTTTTATTAACTCAGGCGGGTCTCATCATACAATGCAGGGCAGGTGCATGCTCTCATTCATTTCCACCTCTGGCCCCTTCCAGGCGGAACACACAGAGCAAACAATAGTTCCTATTGTTACAAGAGCTAGCGGTGTTGTCCCAAAGATCTGTGACAAAAACAGAGTTTTCTTTGGCTCATTTTGGATAAGAAACGAAAAATATGAAACGGTTGTTGTGAAAGAATTTGTTAATGGACAATAAATAATGATCAGAAATATGGTTATAAGCTATGGCAGGGAAAACATTTGTGATAACAGCTGTGGTGGATTAATCCAGACTGTTACAATACATACTGTGTTGTTGTTACATCCGATGTTATGATACGTGTGTGACCAAGATTATTAGGCTTTATTTTCAAGTGTCTATTTGTTGTTTTATTTGCAAAATTATTTTTATTGAAACTTCTATTTATTGAGATGGATGATTGTTTTACCCTTTTTGGAGCCTTTTATGGTGTTTTGAATGTCATGCATATACATAAACTGACACTTAATGTGATAAGCTCCAATAATATTTAAAATACTATGTTGAGTTAAAATGTGTTTCTTTTTTTCCCTGCAGATCAAGTTTTCAGAAGCAAAGTTGCCAGAAGAACAGAGAGCCGATCTAAGAGGGAAAGTGATTAATTTCTTCATGGAATATAGCATAACGACAAATTATTTGGACGGATTTCAGAGATTTTTGTGGAATATATTCATTAATTATTATTTTCATACATTCTTCTTCTTCTTTTTAATTGCAGGTCCTTTGGAAAAGACTTTTTTCTGGACCTGCTGCATCAGCCTGATGATGGGGAGTGTTTAGAAATTCTTCTTGCTGATAAAAACTGAAACCTAACATTGTAATAATAGATATGAAAATAAAGAAAATGGCTTCATGGCAATGTGGTATATTTATTGTGGTGTATTTATTACAAACGTGTTACATGAATACATCATTGAACAGAAACAAAGAGACAATTAGGGGTTTTACGTTGTGGGCCTCATCATGTATTCAATCAAATGTTACATTTATAATCATCATTTACTCAGTCAATTCATTAGATGAAACTATACGTCTGGAAAAGGTCTGTTTGTGGTAAACTTCAGTATCAACAAGAGTTGTGTCAGAGAAGGTCTGTCCACGCTGCTGCTCAGCATCACAGCTGTCGTGCTCAGAGAAAAGATCCTCTCCAGATGAAGATACCTAGGTAATGGACCAGGCTCCTGCGCAGACATCCTCCCAGCTTCCTCATCTCTGGACCCCTGCTTCACTGAAATCACTGAAGGAAAAGCAGCAGCAGCTCTTGGTCTTTCATTCAGAAAAAAATTGGCTCAGCAAAATGAGGAGAAAACAGCTTATAACATTAGTGAGGGGTCTAAACACCAAAATCAGGCGAACATACATTATTTCAGTCAAACAATTTGGTATTCCTCACACATGTAGGAGCGTGAAAGCTAATGGGACTTTATCTTTAAGTCAAATTTTTAATAAGTGCGGCCAACATCAAAATCCAGCCTTGGACACACTTTAAATACGTGCCGGCGATACAGCAATGTGCATCTGGCAGCACGTTTTACGTGCGGCCAACATTAACTTCCATCACTTTCTGTGCTGGACGCACGTAAACACGTGCGAATAACATCCATCCATCCATCGTCCTGACCGCTTCCTCCCTTCCGGGGTCGCGGGGGTGCCGGAGCCTATCCCGGCTACTGATGGGCGAAGGCGGGGTACACCCTGGACAGGTCTCCAGTCTGTCGCAGGGCCTCAATCACACACATCCACTCTCACATTCACACCTAGGGGCAATTTAGAGTCACCAATTAACCTATGAAGCATGTTTTTGGACGGTGGGAGGAAGCCGGAGTCCCCGGTGAAAACCCACGCATGCACGGGGAGAACATGCAAACTCCACACAGAAAGGTCCCAGCCAGGATTCGAACTGGGGCCTTCTCGCTGTGAGGCAAGAGCGCTAACCACTGCACCACCGTGCAGCCCACGTGCGAATAACAACAGCCTGAAAATTTAATATATGAATTGTTGAAAGGTTTTGCTGTTAACCCTCTAGGGGCAAAATTACGTTTTGGAGTACAGGAAAAAGAGTTTGCATGTTTTTTAAAAAGGCTAAAAAAATATATGATTGTGGAGTGATTAGCAAGTTATCATTTAGCTGTTGCAAATCACCAACGCATGCCCTGAGAGGGTAAACTTAGTTCAGTGGTAAACACGCTGCCAGAAGCACTAATACACTAAAACTTATCACAACAGCTTAATTTCTAAAGTCTTGTCTGATCTTTAAAGTCACTTACTTGTATATCTTCAACTGCAGTACCTGCACCCATTGTTTGGACAATGTTCCGCCATGGAAGCCGTGCTCCTCTGCAAAAGTAAACTTCTTCTTCTTGTCTGGTTTAATGGCGGATGGCACACAGCGTTGAGGTGCATTACTGCCATCTACTGGGCCAACGTAAACCTCCAGTGTACAAAATAGGCCAATCAGAAGAGAGCCAACGCAGCCCCTCTGTCTCCGCCCCCATGTGTCAAAAGTCGACTTTCACTCGCGCGTAGAAAGAGACTCCGCGAGCGCACAAGCCAAAATGTTGAGCGCGAGCATCATTCGGGCGAGCTCAGGATCTCACGAGCACTTTTTATGCTCTCGCGAGGACTTCTTCTGGTCTCGAGAAACACACTCTGGCGCGCGCGAGGCGTTTTTCTCCTCGGGAGAGGGGCAGAAGCGCTCGCGAGGGTCTGCAATGTCCGCGAGGAATGTGTGATACGTTTGCAGAGATGTTTTATTTCTGTGTAGACTCTGGAACAAAAATAACGCCATAGATTTCAGGGTGAATGTCTGCAAACGTCGCCTCAGGTTTTCTTGTGTTTTTGCCTGTGATGGTCGCTCCACACAACGTCTTGTTGAGGGTCATGTTAAATGTAAAATGCGTCCATATATGTACTTCTCTTTTTCTACCTGGAGTAGACATTTTTCACCTATATCACAGACACGATTCAATGAATTAGCGTCTTAGCGGGCTGCTGCAGGACTCTGTGTTCTGATTGGATCGCTCTGCATTTGCTCCCGCCCTCCTCCACCAGCAGTCATTATGATTGGATGTCGTCTTCAAACAGCATTTTCGTTTCGTTTTTATTCGTTGACAAAAAAGTCTATCAATTTTGTTAAAGTTGTCGTGTCTGGGCAAGAGTTTTTGTTTAGTAATCGTTTCGTTTTCGTTGGATGATTAATGTCGTTGATGATGACGAAAATTTTTCATCAACGAAATTAACACTGCACGGATGCATCAGTTTTCTCCGGCTTCCTCCATCAGTCCAAAAACTTGTAGATTCATCTAATTGTCCCTTGGTGTAAATGTGGGTCCGTGTGGTCGTCTGTCTCTGTCCCAGAGATCATCCGCATCATCCTCCAAAGCGACGACATCACAGTGAATCTGCAGACAAATACAAATTCATTAGTGTTGAAAAACGTGAATGTTTTTTAATGTCACAATAAAATATAGGAAAATAACGGTTGTTTCTTTATCTTGAAATTGAGTCTTGGCATCTGGACTTCTTCCTTCAAGAAAGATTTGAAGTCCAGATGCCAAGACTCAATTTTAGGATGTCACCTGGATAAATGAGAACTGGACTCAACATGGAGCTTTCATGTTGCTGTGTGCAAACCTTCGGCATTGATGCATGTCGCTTGTTTACATGCTGACAAACATCTCCCGTCATCACGTCACATGTGACGTGACGGGAAGCCTGAGCCTAATAATGTTGTGAACCAAATAAAGAATCTAAATAAAGATTGGTGGCTGTTTAC
>NC_050517.1:2336658-2344199 GCF_002922805.2 Oryzias melastigma
CTGAGACTTGCTGACCTCTTGATAGCTAACCCTAATATACCGTCCCACTTCTGTGCTGTAAAGGATTGTAATTCAGTGAGAGGTCATGCTGATGTTAGCTTTCATTATTTTCACAAGGAATCTGTGGGAAAATGATTGGATTTATTGGTCACAGCAACGTCAATAATTATTGAACTGGACGGAGAAAGAATCCGAGTTTTGTAAGAAGTTATTTTTGAAGAAGGATGCAGCACCCTGGATCAAAACTCCATTAAGTGGACAGCCTGCACTTTCACCGGTAGGTTTTATTTTAGGTGGATGTTTTTTGTACGTATTTATATGTGACGAACAGAAAAGTGATTGAAATACATATCGGCTCCACGTCAGACGAGCAGTTATTACATTGCTAGCTCGTATTTGATATGAGTCCGAGACAGGATTTTTGTTTTTAAGTTGGCCTCACGTATTTAAAATGAAACTGACAGGTAAAATGCCATCAGCTGTCACAAATATGCTGTCCGCGTTTGATCCAACCCATGGAGGAACGGCGAGCTGCAACAGCAGCAGCAGCGTTCAGGATCCACCGAGTGGTTTAACGGTTCTCCTGAACGTAACCCTTCGTCTGCATCTAAAACCGTCACCACTGTCTGCACGCATTTAGAAAATGACGCTCAGTTCTGAGCTCCAGCTAGTGCTGCTGCTGCTGAATGCAGTCTGAATGATCATGTTTTATTTTATTTTCTCATTGGGGAGTGTGTGTGTGTGTGTGTGTGTGTGGGGGGTGGTGCAGCTCAGCACCGTAAGCGGCGCCCACCCAGAGGGGATTTCGGAAGACAGATCAACAGGAAAAATGGCTTTTAAAGACATTTAGGATGTGGAATTTTAGCTAAAAACTTCACAGTCCTAATTAAACCCCCACTGGGAGCATTTAAAGAAAATAAATTGTTGTAGAGGGACATTAAAGAATTTATTTGTCAATTACGAATCATCTCTCAGTATAAATAGTTTCTGAATTTTGTATGGTAATACATCATTATATGCTTTATGTATTATTTGGGCTGTTTGATCATTTATGAGATCCTGTAATTTTTAGGGATGTCCTGATCAGGTTTTTTTGGGCCCGATCCGATTCCGAGTCATTTGATTTTGTGTATCTGCCAATACCGAGTCCCGATCCGATACTTTTATAAGACATTTAAAACATGGATAAATTGAATAAACAGATTAGTGTTGTCCCTTATTTATATTTCATTAACCTTCTTTTATCATTAAAAACTTAAATAAAACATTTCTGTGAAGTACCTTTAATAAACAAGTAAATATACAGCAAATATAAACTAGGAAAAAAAATACTATTTTCTTGTTATATAAGTGATAATTAGTCATGTGATAAAGTTTAGTGACTTTAGCTTTAATATCTTTAGAGCTATTGAACATTTTTGACCAAATGTGATTCCTGTTCTCTTTTTAATTCTTAAAAATAAATTATGATTTTGTTTTAGCATAACATTTGATGAGTGTTCATGAATCGCTGATATCATTATTAGTTTTAATTTATTAGTTTTATTTATTTAGTTATTTTTAAGATTATGTGCTTCTTTTTTAAGTTCTTAAGACATCACATTTTCAGTTTTATTACCACAGTAGTTAATTTTCTTAACTGTTATTTCTCTGTCAGATAAATCAAACAGGCATATCAAAGGACAGCTCGGGTCCTAAGGAGTTATATCACGGCGCTAGCATGTAGCAGTTAGCAGCTGCTGTTTAGCCATCTGTCTGCAGCATGAAGAGCTTCACATTAAAAATAAAAAAAAAAACCTTCTTTTTCTGTTGGAATACCTTTAGAGGTTGTTGTTTAAGTAAGGGATAATACCCGACGAAGTGTGCGTTATGAGAAATGAACGCACGATGCGGAGGCCTAAACCGTCCGACGCGAAGCGTTCATAAAGCCTCCGTGAAGTGCGTTCATTTCTCATAATGCACTCTTTGGAGGGTTTTATCCCGCTTATACCATGGTCATTTACAAAATAAATAAATATTCAATCAATATTTAGTACTCTCCTTCTTCTTTTCCTTTCGGCTTTTCCCTTCAGGGGTCGCCTCATCACTCTATCTGACACTCTTTTTACCTCCACAACACTCCTAACAAACTCCTTCTTTAGGATAACTCCTCCTCCATTTCTCTTCCCATCTCCACCATGATAGAACAACTTGAACCCTGCTCCTAAACTTCTAGCCTTGCTACCTTTCCACCTGGTCTCCTGGACACACAGTATGTCTACCTTTCTCCTCTGCATCATGTCCACTAACTCTCTACCCTTTCCTGTCATAGTTCCAACATTCAAAGTCCCAACTCTCAGCCCAACACTAGTGACTTTCCTCTTCTCTCTCTCCCTACGAACCTGCCTTCCTCCTCTCCTTCTTCCACCAACAGTAGTCCAATTTCCACCGGCACCCTGTCGATGAACAGCACCGATGGCGGTCGTTGTTAACCCGGGCCTCGACCGATCCGGTATGGATTTCGTAGGTCTGATTCGCATATTTGATTTGACAAGATTTTACGTCGGATGCCCTTCCTGACACAACCCTCTGTATTTATCCGGGCTTGGGACCGGCACAATGAGACCCTGGCTTGGGCCCCCTCGTGGCTACATTAATCAATATTTAGTACTCTATTCTTGTTATTTCTTTATGTTATGTTTCTTGTAGAAGCATAAAGGAGAAAGACGATAATCTTCAATTCAAGTGTCTTTTATTTTCCATGTTCACGCCACCTGGCCATACAGCTCATTAAATCACAGTGAATGACAGCCGTGCAGGTTTCTTCTTCTGTGCCTAAATACTGTCAAAGCTGAACCCGACACCACCTAGTGGACATAATTATCACTACATCCCCCTTTTCTTTAAGTGCTACAGACTTCAACAAAATTCTCACAAGCAGTAAGACAGAATACCATCAACAACAGTACTTTTTTTTTTTCCACATCACATTTCACAGATTAAGTCTGTCTGGTGGTCTAACAGTCCTTGCAGATCTTCGCAGCACAACAGGAGATGTTTGTGTCTGCCCAAGTGATTCACTGTTCTCTTGATCTGGTGGTGACACTTCAACTGGCACAGAACCAGCTGGAGCATGATCACGCTCTCGAAGGTCTGAAGTCTCCTGTGTTTTCAGCAAACTCCTTCGATTCCTCCTCAACACTACTCCATCTTCCGTTTTAACGGTGTACGACCTCGGACCAACTTCTTCCAAGACAGTGGCTCTGTCTTTCCAGATGTTTGCATCCTGTAATCTCACAGAGTCATCCTTTCTTAGTGGCTCCAACGGTCTGGAAGATTTGTCATAGTGGAGCTTTTGTCTGTGTTGCAAAAGCTTCATTCTGCTCCTTTGTGTCTTCAGTCGCTGTTTTGGTGCAACATAGGGAAGCGTGGTCCTCAAAGTTCTCCCCATCAGAAGCTCAGCAGGTGATTTTCCATGTTCTAATGGTGAGGCTCGATAACTCAGAAGAGCAAGATAAGGATCACTTCCACTGTCTTTTGCCTTCTGAAGCAACTTCTTTACTATCTGAACTCCCTTTTCTGCCCTCCCATTAGACTGTGGGAACAGGGGGCTGGAGGTCAGATGTTGAAAATCATATGCTTCAGCAAAATGTGTAAAGTCACTGCAACTATAACAAGGTCCATTGTCACTGAACACAATCTGAGGAATCCCATGCCTTGCAAATATAGTCTTCATGTGCATGATAACACAGGCAGCAGACATGCTGGACAGTAAAGCTAATTCTGGATAGTTAGAAAAATAATCAATCAGAAGCAAATAGTTCTTTCCATCCCAGTGAAACAAGTCTGTTCCAACCTTCTGCCATGGCTCTGTTGGTAATTCTGTTAAAATCATAGGTTCTTTCATTTGTTTAGTGCGATACTTCAAACATGTCTCACAGCTCAACACCATCCTGTCAATGTCAGAATTTATCCCTGGCCAATAGACAGCTGTTCTCGCTCGTCTTTTACATTACTCTATGCCCAGATGACCCTCATGGAGTCTTCGCAGCATGTCTGGTCTCAAAGACTGAGGAATGACAACTCTGTTGTTTCTGAGCAGCAGTCCATTAACAAAACTCAACTCAGCTCGAATATTGAAATACTCTGGGCATTCACCCTTTGGCCAGCCGTCTCTTATGCACTTAACGACTCTCTGAAGAGAACAATCTTTTTCAGTCTCAGCTGCTATCTCTTTGGATTTTATGTCAGACATTGGCAATGACTGAGGGATGAGGCTCACATGAAGGGTCACATCAGCTTCAGTTAAACTGTCTTCACCACTTGGATTTTGTGTCGTCGCTCTTGAAAGGGCATCAGCAAAAACAAGGTGTTTACCTGGAGTATAGAGCAGATCAAAGTCGTATCTTTGCAGCTTCATCATCAGTCTCTGGATTCTCGGCGACATCTCACAGAGATTTTTCTTTATGATGGCAATTAATGGCTTGTGATCCGTCTCTGCAACAAAAGTTGGTAAACCATAAACAAAACTATGAAACTTTTCAAATCCAAGCACCAAGCCCAGACATTCTTCTTCTATCGGTGCATAACGACACTCTGTGGGAGTCATTGTTCTTGAAGCATAGGCGACAGGTCTCCAGTTGTCCCCTTGAGCCTGTAGTAACACAGCTCCAATTCCATTTTTGGATGAATCTGTAGAGATCTTTGTTTTCTTTGATGGATCAAAATATGCAAGCACTGGTTCTGTTGTCAAAGAGGCTTTTAACTCCTCCCACTCTCTCTTATGAGACTCAGTCCAGATATACTCAGACCCCTTATGCAGCAATAATCTTGTTTGGTATAAACTTTCCAAGGAAATGAATCATCCCAAGAACTCTTAAAAGTCCCTTTTTGTCTTCTGGTCTTGGCATGTCTAGAATAGCTTTCACTTTATCTTTATCTGGTTTCACACCAGCACTAGACAGCTTATCTCCAAGAAATTTTATTTCTGGTACACCAAACTGGCATTTTGCTTTGTTTAATTTAAGTCCTGACATTTTAATACGTTCAAGAACCTTTTTGAGTCTTTCATTGTGTTGATCCACTGTGGAGCCCCATAAAACAATGTCATCCACGTACACATAAACTCCATCAATCCCCACAATTATTTGCTCCATTGTTCTGTGAAACACTTCTGGAGCAGAAGAGATTCCAAAAGGCATTCTGGGGAAAGAGTACCTGCCAAAAGGGGTGTTGAAGGTACAATACTTTGTGCTAGTTTCATGGAGTTTTATCTGCCAAAATCCCTGAGATGCGTCTAACTTGCTGAAGAGTTTTGCATCCGCCATCTCACTGATGATTTCATCTCTGGTTGGGAGTTGGTAATGCTGTCTTTTAATTTGAGCATTTAGATCTTTAGGGTCCATACACACACGAAGATCACCATTGGGTTTTTTAACAACCACCATGGAGTTCACCCACTCAGTCGGCTCTTCCACTCTTTTTATTACTCCCATTGAGACCCTGTGGTCGAGCTCTTGTTTGAGTTTGTCTCTTAATGGCGTGGGAACCCTTCTTGGAACATGAACTACAGGTGTTGCGTCATCTTTTAGTTGTATTTCATATGTGTAAGGCAAAGCACCAAATCCTTTAAAAACTTCAGAATATTGCTCCACGATAGTTTGAATATTATCAGATGCAGAGTCATCTATTAGGTACACTCTTTTAACCAGTCCCAGTTTCTCACAAGCTTTGTCCCCTAGTAGTGAATCATGTCCATCAGGAACAACTACAAATGTCAGCTTGTGTTCTTTTCCTTTAACTTTGACTGTTAGATTACACTTTCCATTGGTAACAATAGGTTGTCCATTGTATGCTTTAAGAGACTTGTGATTTGGCTGTATGTGTGGTTTTACCTTCATTTCTCTGAGGTCCCTTTCATTCACTAAGTTAGCTCTTGCTCCGGTGTCTAGCTTAAAGTTGACCACTGCACCATTAACTTGCAAATGAACGGTCCACTTATCTTCTTCAACAGCATAAACTTTTTCTTGCGATGCAGCTGCAGATGTGTTCTCTTCCTCCATCCCCATCCCCACAAAGAATGTGTCACAGAGTGATGACTCCTCCTCCACAGTCCTCACACGCCCCTTTTCACTCTGCAAAAGCCTTTTACACTTGAGGGGGCCGTCAGAGAACGTCTTTACATGCTGAAGGGCCAGCTCACCAGCCTGACAGATCTTCACAGCGTCCGCCAACGTGAGGTCCATCTCTCGAAGCAGCCTCTCGCGCACCTTCCGGTCCTTGACTCCAAACACCACCTGGTCGCGGATCATCGAATCCTGAAGCACGCCGAAATTACACGTTCTGACTTTCAACTTTAAGTCTGTGACAAAAGCATCAAAGCTCTCCGTGAGCTGCTGCAGGCGTGAACGGAACACATACCGCTCATAAGTTTCATTTTTCTTCGGAGAACAGTGTTTATCAAACTTCAGCAGTACGGCGTAAAACTTATCACTATCCCCGGTGTCAGCAAAGACGAACGTGTTGAAAACGTCCACAGCTTGTGGTCCGGCGAGAGTGAGCAGTAGAGCAATCTTCCGTGCATCAGGTTTAGAATCCAGCCCGATGGCCTGAAGATACAGCAGGAATCGCTGCTTGAACGACCTCCACTCACAGTCCACATTTCCACTCCAACTCACAGCTTCTGCCGGTTTCACACTTTCCATCGCTGCTTGGAGGGCACTCCTGGTACCATGTTATGTTTCTTGTAGAAGCATAAAGGAGAAAGACGATAATCTTCAATTTAAGTGTCTTTTATTTTCCATGTTCACGCCACCTGGCCATACAACTCATTAAATCACAGTGAATGACAGCCGTGCAGGTTTCTTCTTCTGTGCCTAAATATTGTCAAAGCTGAACCTGACACCACCTAGTGGACATAATTATCACTACAGTTTAGCTAATTTTTTTCACAAAAAGCGGACTATTTGATCCGTGATGCGGTTTGTTGTCACGGTGACATGGAACACGGCATGAAGCCTGAAGCCGTTACAGACCTCAGCTGCAGCGGTAAAGTGTCGCTGTTTTGAAAGAAAGACCCGGACAAATTAGGATATTTTTCTTCTTTTTCTGAGGTTAAGCCTTCAGTGAGCAGCTAGAACATAAACAGAACACAATCAGCTTCTGTCTGTTTCATTTCACAGCAGGTTCGCTCTTCTGAGCTGCTCTAAAGCAGAAACTCCCTCTTGTGGTGAAACAGAAGACTACACCTTTCATGTCGAGTGGTGTTTTATTAGAAGGAGAATAACCAATTTGTCAATATTAATTTACCTTACAAAAGGAGAGGAATATAAATGCTGGTCGCTACAATAAAAAAACAAAAAACAAAAAAACAAACAAACACCACTCTATAAACTGTTTCAATTATCGAAAAAAAAAACATTATTTTAATGTACAGTTGTTGTTTTGTTTTTCTTTATGTGAAACGCCCTCTTCATTCCCGCGCATAATGGATAGGCCTGCAGTCCCTTTAAATGTCCAACCGAAAACTCCCACGCAGATTGTCAGTAAAACAATTAGTCCCG
>NC_050517.1:2344256-2373285 GCF_002922805.2 Oryzias melastigma
TGGTGGACAAAAGTGTTGGTACCCCTCAGTTAAAGAAGGACAAACCCACAATTCTCACTGAAATCACTTGAAACTTACAAAAGTAACGGCGGCCGGTTGATTTCGAGATGCGCCCGTGGTAATAATCCGCCAGTCCAGACCTCTGTGGCTCCCCCGTCCTACTACTGGATGCTCCAAAGGTCGGGATCACGGGTAAAATCCAGTGGGCAAGGAACCTTTCTTCTGATCCTCTGCCGTGCTGAGAGGAGATGCAGCCGCAGCGGATGGTGCGTCTTCCGCCTTCTTCCTCCTCTCGCGTGCACCTGTCTGGCCTCATTTAATTACATTGGGTGGGTTCGCCACCCACCAGGTAAACAGTCAGCACCCACCCCCCAAAATACAGCACGCCATTTCAAGTAAGGAACACACATATGGGTAATAAAAAAAAAAGCACATGAACCTCTGAAAGAGACCCCCAACCCCGAACGAGCAGCCTACCTCCACCCAGCAGTACAAGGGAGACCCGTCCCATGCCCCAGACAGCCGCCTGCCGCAGAAAGTCCAGGGGGGAACGAGACAGCGGCTGCCCACCCCTGCCCAGGAGAGGGACGCCCAAGAGAAGCGGGGGCCCCGAAGGAGTGATGTTAACATGGCCCGACCAGATCTTAAATCTCGAGGATCCCACTCCTGACGTGGAGAGGAGGCCGCCGGACCCAGTAGACCAGCATCCAGGAGACAAGACCACCAGGCCGAGGGGAGGGGCAAATCCATGTAGCGGCCACAGGAGGGGGGCCACTGGCAGGTAGTCCACCCCCCACAGTGCAGCGCAATGAGCAACCATATCTGTTGACTGTTGGAGTGGTAGAACACCTACTTGTTGATTTGATCCTAGGTTGTGATTTGCCTGCATTAAGAGACTTGTTAAATGAAAATGCTATTGCAGAACCTAGCATCCAAGCCAGGGTTAGTATCACTGTCTCAGCACCCGTGCTTACTAGGACACAAGCCAGAGCCGGGGTCCAGGGTCTTCCACCTGTTGATGACAGCCTCTTTGAGAGTGGCAAACAAATGCCAAAAAAGTCCCGTCGTCAGAGACGGTTTGAGAAAAAACTTAATCAATCAATCAAATCCTTTATTACTCCCACAATGGGGAAATTCTCTCAGTGGTGGGCAGCAGCCGCTGGATGGCGCTCTATCGCCCAAATTGCCTGAGCCAGAGATTTCAATGCCAGATGATGCATTTAAAATACCTGATAACATTTCAAATCTGCAAAAAGAAGATGTAACCTTGAAGCCTTTGTTTGCTAAGGTGACGACTAAAAATGACAAATGTTTGGGGTGTACGCAGTTTATTATTGTTGATGGTGTTTTGTATGCTGATCACCAACGTGTAGTTGTTCCAACCACCTGCAGGCCACTCATCATGCACCTCGCACACACACTTCCATGGGCAGGTCACCTAGGTCGGCACAAAACATATCTTCGTGTTAGTTCACGTTTCTTTTGGCCATCTATGTATTCTGACATTCAGAAGTACTGTGCAACATGCCCTACTTGTCAGAAAACTGACATCACCTACAAGTCAGACAGAACGCCTTACTGTAATTCCCACACCTTTCAGGAGAATTGCAATGGACATTGTTGGACAAGAGCAGCTGTGGTCATGAGTACATCTCAGTGGTCTGTGAGAAAAGAGAGAAGAAATCCAATAACGTGGATAGATGAGTTTGAACTAGCCTTTCAAACATTAAAAGCCAAGCTATGTTGCTCCCCTGTGCTCAAGAGTCCTGATTTCACCCAAAGGTTCCTGGTCCAAGTGGACGCATCTGCGGTTCGGCTTGGTGCAGTCCTGGCACAGGGAAACCGGTCCTGTACCTCCGTTGGAAACTGCATCCAAGAGAGACAATGTGCTCCACAGTCGAAAAAGAAGTACTTGCCATTAAGAGGGCCCTCAACAACTTGAGGTACTACTTACTAGGCCGAGACAGACCACATAGCTCTTACATGGATAAACACCATGAAAGACAACAATAGCCGGCTCATGAGGGGGTATTTTGGGCTTCGGCCATACAAATTCATGGTTTGTCAGCAGCCTGGCAAAGAAAACACAGTGGCAGATTACCTGTCAAACCTCAAAGGGGAGGGGATGATGTGACGGTGTAGCACCGTCAGCTGATAGCAGCACATGCGCGCACACAGCACAACACTCGCAGCCCGGAAAAACTCACTATTTATGTCACTCAAATAAAAATGAATCGGTGAAGCTCCAGACAACTGACTTGTGTCCTCAAAATCCTCACCTGACATAAATAACATTTCCTCTGGATTAATCAGCCTCCTCTCTACATGATTCTCTATGAATGAACATGTCATTTTGGTTTCTGAGTGGTGAAAACGTGACGTCTCTAATGTGAATGTTCTCTAAATGTTAATGATGAACTCATATTTGAACATCTTTCACTTTAAAAAGGGGCGGAGACCGCAGAGAACTCTGAGTTTCCTGAAGAAAACCTGCTACCGACCAGGTTTCGTTCACACACTCAGTTGCCATAGTGATTGATTCTGAGTTCAGCTTAACCTGCTTCTTGAAACGGGCTTGGTTTCACCCACTTTCACAGGTTTAAGTTATCTCTCTTTCTGAAACCAAAAGCTCAGAGTTTTCCTTAGAGTCCACGAACTCAGAGTTCCAACAAAACCTGCTTCTTGGAACAGGCCCCAGATGTGCTCTTTCTCCTGTAATAAAAGAAGAAAATCCAACCTTAGCTCCTCTGTGACCATTTTACCTGCTGCATTTTGGTTTTGGGAACACTCTTCCTGAAGGCACCCCCGACACATGGGTTTATTAGGGGGGTAACATAATTGGTTAACGTATTTCCTAACAACATCACAGCTCATCTTCACAGTCTCAGTGTTTAGCTGATTCTGCACTGTGTTCTGCATCCTGATTGGCTGTAGACCTTGCCAACCAATCCCCTATTGTGCCTGTCTCATACCAAATGCACTCAGTCTGTCAGAGCTGCATACATTTTCAATCGCAAGCAGATCTTAGTTTCAATTCATTCAGTTTGAACTTTGAGAGAATGTGTTCGTGTCTGTCTGAGAAAAATGTTGAACATGTATAGTGAGGAGTTTAACAGCCTTAAACATTGTAATCCTACTTCACAGATTTCACCAATCGCTGGATATTTACAGATAAAGAGGGAACACTGTCGATACCTTTAAGAGAAATGAGACTGCATGAGTTGGAACTTGGTTTTGTGTTTGTGAGTGAGGGGAAAGACATAAAGAAATACTCTGAATAAGGCAGCTCTCATGCAGACGGGGATTGACACAGACGTTGGTGGAACTCCACTCTGACCCCTCCAGTAACCGGACACCTGCTCTGTCCCACCATGACTGACAGCCGGCAGCAGAAAGCCACTTCCAGTCTCAGCTCTTCCTAATTGGATTTGGGAGCCATCCTGCCACAGGCCTCTAACAGTCTGATGGAAACCCCCCAGGCCTGAAGTGAAGCACTTCCTCTCTGTGCTGAGGACCCCAGACCTCAGTTTCACCGAGTAGTTCATGTCTTATGATTTCTGACTGGAAAGCACTTTGGGTCCCATTGAAGATAGAAAACAGATTTGTAGATAAACACAACACAACGTGTTTAAGGTTTACAACATGTCTGTCCTGTTTTGCTGCTTGTGAAATGTTAGCTTGTTTATGAGCTTTTATGCAGCTCTACCACCCTGCTAATATTTTTGAAATGTTAATCTTAGCTTGGCACTGCAAAACGCTACCTCTCCAAATACGTTAGTCTCTTTTCTAGTCTAAATATCTTTGAAAAAAAGCTCACTTAGCAGTGACATTTCAGTGAGATGTAAAGACAGTTTAAGACAGTAAATCTCCATTTCTTGTTGAGTTATTTGAGCTGAACAAACATCTTATTTTAAGCAAACATTTTTTTACACAACCTTTTTAAACATAGGTTTTGTTTGTGTAAGTTAGTGGTCTTGTTTAAAAAAACAGATTTACTTGATTTAGAGAAAACTGAAGTCTTTTTTTCCTGACTTATAATTTTAAGACAAGTTTATAAGAGAATACTGGTATTCAGTCTGTTGTGGCACTTGAAATAGGATAAATGTTGGGGGGGGGGGGTATAAATGATCTACTTTGAATATTTAAAAAGGTTTTTTGACAAAGACGTACTTTTTTTTTAAGATACCATATTTCCAATTACAAGAAGAATATATCTAAATATGAGTGTTTGTTGCTAATTTTGAGATTGACTTTTGTCCAAAAAGACCAGCACAACACAACTTATTTTAGGAAATAGGACAAATTAGACAAATGCAACTACTGCCATTGGCAGATTTTTTTCTTTAAACAGGTAAACAACATCTTGTATTCTCTACTTTTTTCCTTGTTTTGAGAAGAACACATTTCTCAGTGGGATGTTGCCTTTGTGGATGATGCTCTACTTCTTTGCGGAAGCTGTGCTCTGTAACTAAAACTGACATATCTCCAGGATTGTTTATCAAAGTACTCTCCACATAAAAAGTGTAATGAAACCACAGTACAAGTCTTTCTAAAATGGAACAGGGAGCGTCTAAATGGTTCAAAGGTTAGATCACTTAATAAACTGAACTGCTGCCAACAATTCCCAAGGCCAGGATGTTTCTTCAACTGTTTCAGTCCACATACAACTTTAAATGTAAGCCAGCAAAAGAGAAAAATCAACAAACTCTGGAATGACGGAGCAGAAGTGATCAGACCAAAATGCTGCTTCAAACAGTTAAAGAAACAACAAAAGTGAGTCTTAATGTGAAGAAATAAAAAGAAAAATAATAAAATGGAATTACAGAGGAGCATCTTGGTCCACATAAGTGAGATTACATCAAAAAAACACTAAAACTGAGAAAAGTATAAAAATGAAGCCCTGCAGGCAGCTGGAGAGTGTAACGCTTGGTCACTTCTGAGGTAAAACTATCACGTTTTTATTTTCTCAGCACTCAGTTTAATGAAGCCCTCTGCAAAGAAGATGGTGTCATTTTTACATGGTACCACTAGATGGCGTCAAACGCAGAAGCTCCAGCAGCCCTGTGATTGAAAATCTGGTCAGTCAAAGTTCATCCATTCCTCTTTTTGACCACTTTGTCCCTTTCGGGGTCACGGGGGTGCCGGAGCCTATCCCGGCTACTGATGGGCGAAGGCGGGGTACACCCTGGACAGGTAGCCAGTCTGTCTCAGGGCCTCAATCACACACACATACACTCTCACATTCACGTGCAGCCTCAGTCAAAGTTAAAATCTAATGTAAATACGTATTTAAAAACATAAATACATGAAGGGACGGATGGATGGATGGGCAGATGGGCTCACAAAGACTGAAATTCAAAGAAGTGTATATAAAAAAATCTTGTCTTTTAATCTTTTGTTGCTCAATATTTACTATGAAGCCCTAATCATTATTCATCAAAAAGTCCATTGACAGAGCAACAATAGATGCATTTCTTCTTTCTTCCCAGTAGTGGTTAGCACTCTTACTTCACAGCAAAAAGATTTGGTTTGGTTTGAATCCCAAACGGGACCTTTCTATGTGGGATTCAGCAGGTTCAGGAGATAAGTTCATTCATTTTAAGGTCAGCCTTCAATGTTTTAATAACCAAAACTATATGGTGGTTGTATAAACTTATCTCCATAAGAGTTAAAAAAAACCTAAATCCTAATTTGTTCTCCACAGTTTTTCCACCAACACTTTACACTTCCAGTGCAGTAGTAGTTTATAAAGGCTAGCTAAAATCCAACCTCCCTCTGCCACTTTAGAGCAATAATTACAAAAATCCCATTTATCCGAGCGTTTGCAGACTCGTTCCAGCCCTGCAGAGGAAGGCCCAATCGACTCCTTCTTTGTGTCAGTTCAGAGTTTTTATTTATGTCAAATGAGAGAGCTGTGGTTAAATCCACCGGTTGAAGCATGTTTGTCAATCATCAGATCAGAAAAGAAAAGGGGGTTCCAAAGTCCTCCTCTGACGAAAATCCTGTTTCAGAGTTTTTAACATGTCTGTGTTTCATTTTTCTTCTGAAAGAGAACAAATGTAATCAGAAATCATTTTGTTTTTTCATTTCTGAGTATTTCTCCTTTTAAATCAACCAAACTGTCTTGGACAGACTCTGTTTGAATGAATGATCTTCTTTCCATCAACAGCTCTGCTGCACATGCACTAAACCCTCATCTGTTCCTAGTGTCTAGTTCAGGTTCTGGAGAAGAGAAGATGGTATCTTCACATTGACTGCAGTCAAATGAGCCGCCGTTCACATTTCTGTGGTCAAATCAGCATCACTGGATTTTTGGTGTGAGTTTCATCCAATACTTACGGTAGCAGGACTGAGAACGCTGGAAAATCTCCATCAGGTTGTGGGATTTTGGCTAAAAACTTCCTGATCAGACTTAAAACAATATTGGGAATGTTTTTTTTTTTTTATAAGGGGAATAGGGGACCTTTAAGAACTAACTTTGTCTTTGACTCCCGGATCCTTTTCAGAGCAGAGGAAGAAGCAGCACATCACTGATGAGTGATTGGAACAACACCAGCAGGCAGACACCAAAACCGCTGATGGAACATAAGTGTTCGCCGACACCGTCGCTCAGCCGCCTGCCAGAAGAACGTTTGATCCTCCTCTATTTTATCACGCTGAGAGTTGTGTGTATCTGTGTGCATGTGCACGTGCACGCATGAGGCCCGTCCTCCCCCTCACAGGCTTGTAAGGGGGGTGGGGGAGGGACGCTCATATTAATGGCTGCAGTTAACCTGGAAGGGTCAAAACCATTGGAGCTGTTGATAGATCTGGTCTGCAGGAACAATCTCACTCTCTCCTAAAAACACACACCAGAGCGCCATCCGTCTGCGGCTGTGAGGGGATGAACACGGAGGAGGAAGGATGAGGATGAGGCAGGGCAGCACAGACACATGCAACAGTTGATGGATGAGGTTAAGGAAGAGACTGATCAGATTCACATCACAGTTGAATCATTCTGGCATTTTCCTTTTTCTCAAACCGAGCACAAGCTGAAAGCAGCTATTGGGTAGAAAACTTGTGTTTAGTTGACCTTAACCCTTTAACACCGCTGACATGACTGACACCTACAGAACACTTTTGACTTACTGTAACTCTTCAGTTGTTTACGTGATCAAAGGGAATCTGCAGTAATGCGTAAACAATCAAAGAGTTACAGTAATGAAAAGAATGTCAACACTGAAGCTTAAGCGCCGGCTCTCAACTGGGACCCAGTTTTCGCTATACAGCTCATGTGTCAAAGTCAAGGTCCGGGGGCCGGATCCGGCCCTCTGGGTAATTCTATCCGGCCCTCCAGATCGTTTTATTTTTTATTGTTATTAATGGCCCGACGTTATATTGTGCCTATTTCGAACTTGTATATTTTTGACAACATTTGTTTTTATGGAGAGTAAAATATTGAAAGTTATTTAAGGTTAAAGTGGATTTATTCTGGAATAATATTCCTGTCTGTTTTCATAATGTTAAAAATATATATGTTTTTAAAGTTTTAAAAATGTATTTTCAGAGTTTTCAATACATGTTTATCTGTTTTGTTCCGTGACCTAAGGCGTGTTCATATTCTCTCCCTGTGAGATTGAGTTTGACACCCCTGCTGTACAGTCTTCTTTCGCCATATTGGGGTCACCTTTCAGGGTTTGGATCATTTTTATTTTTGTATGTTTTTTTTCTGTGCCCTTATTGGCTGCTGAAGCTGGCAGTCAATCTCCTCAAAATGCGTTGAGTTTTCCACATGTAAATCTTCATTGGAAAAAAAAAGGAACACCATATTAGGATTTCTGGACCAAGATTTTCTCTCAACCTGATAAACTAGAAGCAAGAACCAAGACAAAAAGGTAAAAAGGTAATAATAGGTCAAAAAAGGGAAACATTGGAGTCCAACTTGCTGCTAAAAATGGCTTGGCTGGTTTTGGGTTCTTCATAAATCTTAATTACAACACTTCAAATTTATGAACTTAAAATGTATTTAAAGTCATTCAAACTCGACAGATGTGGTGTAGTCCACTTTCAAGTGATACGGGAGTGCCCTTCCTACAAGCTCATTGCTGATTGGTGAGAGTGGTTGCCATAGAAACGACTTGCTTCCATCGCCTGTCTGTCCCGGCAGAGGATCCCGCCTTCATGTGGACATCCCTGAGGTTTTTTTTTCCTTGATTCTGTTTTTTTTAGTTTTTCTTTACAGAGAAGGGGGGTCTTAGGCAGCAGGGATAACCAGTCCAGTCTAGTTTAGCAAGCAGCTATTGTTTATATTTTTTGATTGATTTTATGTTTTTAGACATCTAATTTTGAGACAACTGTGTTGTGTAATTGGGCTATATAAATACAACTGAATGGAATTAATATGAATGAAGTCACTGATAAAATATGGCAACTGAACTGAATTTATTTAGTTGGAAAACCAATTTCTATGGGTGACGTCACACACTCCAGTTCTCGTGTACACTCAATGGTCAGCAGTAAAATGATGAAGGACGAGAGGAAGGATGTTAAGTGTATGCCATAGAGTTGGAGGTGAAGAGAAACGTTGGTGTTAATTTGATAGACGGATTTCACTGTGTGGAGCTTCAAATATGATTTGTTCACTATACAAAAAATAAGCCAAATATTTGAAAGATGAAACTTTTTTAAACTTCTAAATCAATGTTTGTAGTCATTATTTATGGATGTCATTGAATCTTCTCTTGGACACGGCATCCTCACTCTGTGGGAAGATATGTGTGTTTGAGAACTGTATACAGGAACTGGAAAAACTAAAACTGCAGAGCATTCTTCTTCACGATGACACTCGACGGGTCACAATGTCATAACAGTTATGATGCAGAGTCTGTGAAATATTAGAGTACATCGCCATGTTTTTATCCATGTGAACATCAGCATCAAAGCCTTTTTGTTGTGATGCATGCAGTCAGATAAAGAGCTCGATGTTGCAGTGGGGCTTTGACCAGGAAGTACCCCAAGGAAACAAACTCGATTTCAATCCAAAGCATCTGACACAAGTTACTGCTGTAATTGAATCAAGGCCACTGCTGCTAACATGAGCTTCCCTGAGAGTGCTCTCCATCTTTGACAAAGGAAAGCACTGAAAGACTATGAAAGCAGGCTCATACCATGGGACAAGAAGATTGATCAACGAGTCAGGGTTTTCCTTCATTTAACAAAGTAAAGAATAAAAAGTTTTTAAAAGGATACAAATGAAAATTGTCTCTGCAGATGTTGACAAATGTTGTAATCCACTGGATTAAATGAACTACTCCAGTGAAAATTGTGCTTAAGCTGTTCTTGTGGCATTTCTGACATGATGGAGAACATCCATAAAAAATCATTAAGTTTGAAATATCATTTTTGAGTATTTCATTATTCAAATCCTTGTGAATCAGGAGCAGACAAAAAATGCTGTTTGAAAAAGATTGTATTTGTTACATATAGAAAATATGGTGGGCAAACCAACANNNCCCCCCCCCCCCCCCCCCCTAGGAACACTTTGACAATCGATCAAAAGATGAACAATATCTTTCATCACACTCAGTGCTGGCTTGCCACTGTCTGTGTGCTCCTTGAGCAAACTGGGTTGGTTTGGTTTTGCTCTCTGTAAGCGGTGTAGCTGCAGCTTTAAACTTGGTTTGTGGTTCTGTTTAGGATGTGAAAGTGAAATATTTCATTTCATTCTGGTCCCTGAGTTCTAACAGAACAGTGTGAGCACTCACACTGTTCTTCTCAAATGAGACCTTTGTGTTTTGGTTTCTCCCTACTGGGGTCGTCACTGGGAGTTCTCCGATGCCGTATAGCCTAATCAAATCACGTATATTGACCAGACTTTAACACCAGTTTGTAAATTATTTAATATTTAATTCCAAATGTAACTTTGGTTTGTTGGTTTATTGCAGAACTGCAATGTTTTTTTAGGTTTGGTTAAATTCAGAATAACATGATAAGGGCTGGCAAGTCCATTATTTTATTTACATTTTAATAGAGGTGTAATATACAGACTGGTTCATTTTAAAATGAAGGCCTGGTCCCACTGGCTTTCACAGCCATATCGCGGCTGGAGCACAAAAAAAAATCATTCATCGCTGTGGTACAGACGCTGTTAGCAGTGGACTGGTAGTGCAACGGCTGAGATGTGGCCGAGGGATAGACGCGCATACACGCGGTATAAAATTGGCCGCCGTTACACACGGAAAAAACTTTGAACTGCACAAAAATTGAGACCACGGGTGACTGCGTGTGGTACAAGCGGTGCCGCCGTACAATGGCCATGGAACAGCAGTGTCCGGTGTGAATTGCAGGAGAGAGCGGATGCCGCGCTCACTCCGCTCCGCACTGCTTCTGCGTCCAGTATGAATCTACTTTATTCAGTCATTTTATCTGTCAGAATAACCATTCCTGCTCTGATGTATTCTTCTTAACACGTTCTTTCTAATCCTTGTTTTTCCCTTAATATATTTAACTTGATAAATCCTATGCTTCAGTAAAAGCATGTGGTACTCGCTGGCCCCACCTCGAACGTTTGATTGACACTGGAAGGGGCGTGGCCTTTGAACAAGCTCAGTCGTGTTTGGTGACAGTAGTTCCTCACACCGACTGTTGGTGGTTTACAAAATGGTGGCAGATGATCAGGAAGTGACGGTGAAGGCTCTGGCCGGATTTTGCGATGGCATTTCCTGTGAGTGAGGTCCACAACTACATATGTCCAGTGATTCTACAGTCAATGTAGAAAGCCAACAGAAAATGTCCTGTTTTGAGAACTTATTTTTTTCATGATTTGGTCACGTGCTGCTCTGACAAGAGTAGAAGGTCAGAGGGTGAGAGTGAGGGACAGGTAACAACCCATCAGCCTGTGAGGGCGAGTCAAAGTGGGAAACAAGGGCAGGGCAAATGGTGCAAGCAGGCCATACAACGCCACTCCCATGGCTTCAACCTGAATTTGAGTTTTTAAGCTTCCTGCAAGAACCAGCTCCATAATTCTGCAGGAGACGGCAGGCCTCTCCAGGAGTTTAAGATCCTCTTTTCTTCATTCAGCATCACGGTTTTTATCAGTGATTTCTCAAACTGCAGAAATAAACATGTAAATAAAGGGAAGAAACCAATAGTAACAGAAATGAATTGTTGGGTTTGTAGGCAGGATAAAAAAATTTTTTAAATAACCTTTTGAAGTGATGTGGTACAACTGTCAATGCATCTGTTTATTAAGATTTCACCAAGACAGCTCATTAATCAGACAACTGTTCAAGCCTGCCCACCCTGCATGACTGTCAATCAGAGCAAAGGCGCAAGATGGACGCTTGGAGCTTTCTTACAAAGCTCACAAAAATCTCCTTTTTTCGCTCCATTTTTCCTTCAGTTCTCCATTAGAGATGAAAGTACAGCTGTTCACAGTGCTCAGAAACGTGTTTGGGGACTCGTCCTCTGGGCTCCACACTCACCCACATGGCGCACAAATCCCACCGCAGCCGTCAGCTTTTACTGCTGCGCCGTGGCTCTTCTTTATGTCTCAGTTAGGAGGAAGTGCTGACTTCCTGACCTCCACTGAGAAAACACATCTCAGCTCTCACCTCCTCAGATCACGAGGCTCGTCAAACATCTGCAGGGACCAGAGCGCTCCACAGGCCAACAACCTAAAGGACTTGGATGTGTCTCCATGGAGAAGCTCCAAAAGTCTCTTGCAGAGGCCACTTCTTGCTGCTTGTCCCATGACATCACATCTAAGTTCCTCTGTTGTCCAAGAGAATCCCTGTTTTCATGACCCTGCAGACAAACGTGTTGGATCTATCAGCAGAGCAGCAAAGTGACATCACTGGTTCCGTTCACATGGCCCAGGAGATGTTGGCTGCATGCTCCTTGGCCTTCATGCGCAGCACGGCGATGCTGGACGAGCGCCTCTCGAATTCTGGCTTGCCTTCAAAGGCTGGGTGAGGGTTGGCAGCTGGCGTGAGGAGGGAGTCTGCGCTGAAAAAGTTGTTCAGGGAGACGTGGCTGAACTGACTCTGTTGATTGGGAAAGCCCATGTAGCCATGATCAGCCGCCGCCGCCACCGAGGCCGAGCGAGGGGAGTAGGAGGTGACGCACGGAGGGGAACCCCGCGGCAGCATGCAGGAGGAGACCATGGAGCCGCCGGGAGTTGGGCTCGGCCACAGGTTGTTGGGGATCTGTCGGGAACAGAATCAGGGATTGAGCAGATATCATTTAAAGAAGCTGCAGTACATTTGATTCCAGGAGCTGGGAGTTTCAAAATAACTGTAAAATGTTGATGAGAAAAATGTATTTTAGAGTCTGTGAATGAAAATAGAAAAGGTTCAGGGTGACCCACTAAAATGACTTACTGAGAAAATCCGAAGCAATAAACTTTAGGCCAAACATGCATCTTTTATTTTTCTATATGAGAGTTTGTGAGTTTTTATTAACTTTGATAAAGACTTTCAAAATAAACTACGAAGCACAAAAACCAGATATTTCATAAATGATTGCATTACTCATTTACTCTTACCAAAGAGGAGGGTCAGGCTGTAGTTTGCGTTTTCATTCACTTAACTTAAGACTCAGGTTTGCATTTTATTTGGCATTTATTTTATCATAATAACAACATTCAAAAATGTTATTTCTTTAGTCAAAGTTATACAGAAGTGTAGAGGCAACCGGATGAAGCAACCTGACCCTCCAATCTTCCTATCTGGATAAAAAAATATATTTAATTTTAAAAAGAAACTGTAATGTAAAGAATGATTAAGTAGTAACGTTTAAGAAAGTAGAACTCGTTGACAAACAGCTGCAGGACAGTACGCATCACAGGTCAAACTGAAACCTGTTGAAGGATTTTAGCGCCCCGAGTACCACAGACAATCAATCACATCAGTTAGCACAACCAGGATTTGTTCATCAGATTATAATGAGGATTTTATATTTTTGAATAAATCAATGATTTTTATTTGTGGCTAATGTTTCAAAAACTACGTCAGGAATCACTTATTTTGTTTTGATTTAATTTTGGTTCGTTAGGTTTACAGTTGTTGGATGTGAGGCACCAAAAAAAGTGAAAAGATCTGTGTTTTTCTTTAATGGCTGCTGATATCCCACCACCAACTCCACCCTCACCAATACTTACATTTGTTGCGTTGGGATATGACACAGGGTGTCTTATTTTGAAAGGAGATCGAGTCAACCTCTGTAAAAAGTTATAAACGATTTTATATTTTGAAAAAAAAATGCTTTTATGTCTTTATGTTTATCTTTTATTTTTACAAAAAACAGTTTTTATATTTATCATAATAGTAAACATATGATACATACAAATCATTGTCTTTTTTCCCCAAAGGATGAAGTGAGTCTTTGTGGTCAGTGTGTTTTACTGTTTTATCTCTGTTTTTATCTGGTGTTTTTAAGCTTTTATGTCACTCATTTATACCTTTTTATTTCTAAGTCTACTGTTTATCTGTAATATCTTTTAATATTTTAGCTGTTGTCTTTACTGTTCTTTCAGTGTCAATAAAATTGTAAAAATCTCAGTAAAATTCTTTGGACTTTTTATGTGCAGCGGTTTATTTGGCCGAAGTCATTTGAAGGCGCTATATTTAAACAATAAATCGAACTGACTCTACATGTGTTGAAGCTTACAGACCCCTAGCAGGGTATAAATGTAATTACTTTTAACTATGGAAACCTTTAAAAAAAACAATCAACAATTTAATTCAAATTTGAGCACCAAAAATAGCCAAAGAAAAGCGACAGAGAAACAGCCGCTAAATTCCCTTTAAGACCAACAGTGGATGCCGATTATTCCAAGTAAATAATAAACTTTAATTTCTTTATATTCACAGAAATTTAATAAATTGTCTTGAAACGGCGGGAAGTGCTGGGATTTTGAGAACGACGCATGTGGACCTGAAATGTTTTTAACTTCAGGTATGAGCTCTGCATTGATTTAACTTATTGTATAAGTTAAATATAGGTATACTTAATTGTATTTCGTTTTTAAAAATATGATTGAAAACGTTTTCCGATTGTATTGGTCTGTGAGAAAATCCTGCTGCTTTTATTCACCCAGAAAAGCGGAGCAGGTCGCGCGCGCTCCGAGGCGCATTCTTAGTTCCAGATATGGAGCAGCATGGGGAAAAATGGACAACCTGACAGCCTGCATCTTCTCTCACCCCATCTTGTACCTGACCTTTGCTCAAACTGCGAGATTAATGCCGAGTCCACATGAAATCTGATATAAGGCCATCCATCCAGACCTGACACCTCACCGAGGGTCTAATCAGTGTCCGAGCTGTTATCTGGAGATTCATGAGGAATGATTCATGGAGCGGAAAGGCCTGCTGACGCCTTCCCGCTATTTATTGCCACACACGCACCAAGTATTTTAGAAAAAGGGTTCGGAGGAGAGAAAGATCTCCGGCCGCGCATGAAGTTTACGCACGGCCTCCATCCGGACGCGCGGCGGAGGTTCCGAGGCAGACAGAAAAGCGCGGAGCTGACAGGACAGCAGCACTCGCCTGCGTGTAGCCGTCGGTGCGTGGCAACACTGATAAATCATAAGTGGCTGCGAAGTGCGTTTTGGCCTGTTGGATCTGCCCGTAGCGCTCCCGTTTTCTCCACTTTGCTCTCCTGTTCTGAAACCAGACCTTGATGGAAGAGATGAGATGGAAAGAATTAATTACGCTCAGATATTTTCCAAGACAGAAAGCTCAAATAAAAACTGTGGAGTAAAATTATATTTATTGTGGCAAAAAAGAAGAAAAATGAATCTTAATTCCGTGTTTTGAGCTGAAAGGCACGGAGATCTGGATGGATACCTGGACTCTAGCCTCCGTTAACTCTGTCCTCATGGCCAGCTGCTCCCTCACGTACACATCTGGGTAGTGGGTCTTCTGGAACACCTTCTCCAGCTCCTCCAGCTGCGCGCTCGTGAAGGTGGTCCGGTGTCTCCTCTTCTTGCTGCTCGACACGTTGCTGTCGCATTTGTCCCCCATGTCGTCCAGCTCGGGTTTATCCGGGCCGCTGGTTACCGGAGAGGATCTGAGAGGGCAGCAGGAGTCCAGAGGCCTGCCGAGGTCCGAGTGCAGCGCATCCCCCTCCGAGTTCGGCACTGGGTAGGCCGCTGCAAAAAAGAGCGCGCGGCTTCCATGTAAAATTGAACTAAAGAAATGAATGATTATAATTTCAATAGCCCGATTCAAAATGGATCTAATATATGATTAAAATTAATTCAAAATAATACAAATTTCAAGAATAAATTCGTTTTTTAATTCAATAAAAGTAAAAAAAAAGATACATAAATGAATCCTTTAAATATGATGTAGTAGAATTTATATATTTTTATTTTCCTAAAAATGAATTGCAACATTCAATTAAAAAATGGAAAGCCTAAATTAAAATAAAGAAATGCCAACAATATCAGTAAGATGAGCTTTAGCACTGGTGCAGGAGAATAGTAAGAAAGCGCAGCAGCTGCGCCATGACGCACCGCTGCGATCCCCGCAGGGTGAGGAGCACTGCTCGGCGCCCTGCTCGGCGCCCTGCAGACCGAAGGCCGACACGCACTTCGGGGACGACTTGCTGAAGTAATGCACTCCGTCCAGGCTCTCCATCACGTGCTCCATGTAGTAATCTCCAGCCTTCATGTCGGGGCTTTTTAAGGCGAACTTCTCATCCATGAACTCCATCATCCTCCGTCTCATCCGATTTCCTTATTAAAAAACGTATGTCGCCTATGTTTAGGTAAAAACGCCCAGAGAAAGAAGGCAAACCTCCTGCGCGCAGACGTGTCTTGTAGCTGAACGATTCGCTGGTGGAGTAAATTTGCTCTGGCTTGGAGGCAGACGGTCTTTATAGACCCAAAGACTCCCTGAAGAACTCTCCAACCGCTCCCTCCTCTGTGAACAACTGGACACAACTCCTCCCATCAACCCAATCCTCCGAGCAGCGAGCAGCAGCAGTTTGGGGGATTTACATCCACTAATGGACCCCATGTTTGGACAGTGTGAGGATGGGATTTGTGAGGCTGAGCTGCTGTGAACCCACAGAACGTGCTGCTGTCTGAGAGCAAACCCTTTCCACATTCATCCATCAATGGGATTCTGTTTCTGCCGTAAAAAGGTCCAATGTCACTCAACGGGGTCACACATAAACGAGTTTCTCAGAAAAATGTGCCACTTCAATAAAACTATACAACTTATGCTATCCAAATCATTGCGAATCTACAGCAGCAGAAAAAAATACAGTTTGAAAAAGATCATGGAGTAAAATATAGTAAATCGCCTGTCTGTCCTGGAGAAGACCACTCCTTCATGTGGACTTTACTGAGGTTCCTTTGTTTTTTTTTGTTTTGTTTTTTTTTTCCAGAATCTGTTTTTTTAATAGTTTTTCTTTACTGATAAAGAGGGTCTCAGGGCAGGGATGCCCAGTTTAGTTCAGTCTGTTTAGTTTAGGAATCAGCTATTGTTTATAGGTTATGATTGATTTTCTGTTTTTACAATTACTGATGTTTGGGCTGTATAAATACAATTGAATTGAATTAAACCGAATTGAATTGAATTGGGGTGTGGAGGGGGGAATGTCAGAACCTGGAGGCGAATTTCTAATGAACTGCTGCCACTCTGCAGAAACTATGTCCTAGAAAAGTTTTTAGATTTTGGCTAAAAATGGCATCATCTGGTTCAAAGACCACTGGGAACACTTTGAATATCGACAGATGATCGGAGTGGGACTTTAAAAGATAAAAGTTCTTAGTTACTTTGTATTTATATGCCTTATTAGCTTTACAACACACACATCTATTACAGATAAAATAAAAAGATACAATGCCTCTCTGCAGGAAAAGGATTTGTCCTCCACTTTCAGCCTTCCGGCAGTTCTGTCTGGCCTGGTAACAGAGTTCTGGGACAAAGAGGCCAGAACAAGAACTTCCACGCTGCCACTGAACGCATCACGGCTGCTCCAAACACATTGAGCTGCAGCGTCTCATCACTGTAGCGACAGCTTCACGGCAGGATTTCAGACAATAGCATTTCCCAGACTAAACCAAGCTTCAAGACCATGAAAAACAGGTGTTTATCACTCTCATCGACCTTCAGAGATTTCAGGAGCACCAGGAAAAACTTCCTGCTTGGATCCCTTTCCAGCTTAGCTCAGCGCACTGATCCATCTGGGCTGAGAGCAGAACTGACTATCATCAATCAATCAATCAATCATGCAGCATGCAGGATTTTCCAGGGAAATCTCCGGCTGATCTCTTGGACTTCCTTCATGGATGGAGTTCATCTGTAAGTAAGTTGGATTTGCAGTAAATAAAAATGCTTATCTTCCAGTTTGATGAGTTGTCAATCGTACTTTGATGTTTGTTGCAGCTGTTATTGCAGTGGGAGGAGACTTGTTTTCACGATATGTGCAATTGTAGTGAATTCATTCTACTTCAATGATCCATTTAGGATGGAATTGCTTCATAAAGTAATATTCATATGTAACAGGATGGTGGTAGAAACATGATGTTTTTGACTGAAGGCTCAGCTCTGAAATGCACGGACCGCTCCAATCCGCCTGTGGATCTCCCGCTCCGATCTTCCCTCACTCCTGAGCAAGACCCAGAGAAATGTAAACTCCTCCACTTGGACCAGCAACCCAGTGACTCTGAAAGGGATAAAGCAGCTTCTAAATGCAGATGGATGGAAGAAACCTCAGGGAGGATGAGGTGCAGACAAAAGCCAGTAGATCTGAGTGTGACAAGTCCTGCACAGAAGACATTAAATGGAACATCTCATGAATGAAGCCAAACCAAACCCCCACAGACCTCTGTGCAGCAGTAAGGAGCAGCCTGACTGAAATCTTCAGAAACCAACAGAGGAGTCCTTCCACGTTGCTCCTCACTGGAGGATTTGTGTTACCACCTCCAACAACCTCCAACCTCACCACCTGCCACGCGCTCCAGGCACAGTTTTGGTTCGCTTTGGGGTCAGTGACCATCACCTGGAGCTGCACGATGCCACAGGAGAACACATATAAATAAATAACGGTGCTCTAAAGCAGTGCATGGCTTGTTTTATTGACCTGGCACACTGGCTCATGCTGAGGAGAAAATGTGAAAAGTTGGCTGTGGTTTGGTGGACCTGTGTCTGGAGATTCCAGAGTCTGGGAGGCTGGATGGTTGGGGCGCCTCATGCTGATCAGTCAGACTAATTCTTCTCTGCAGAAACACATTACTCAAACCCCCTTGAAAATATCCACTTTAAAACGGTGTGACAGCTCAGTCTGCTGTTCTCCACATCATGCTGCACTCATCATGGTCGAACATGACCGAAATGACCTCTTTTTAAACCCATCTGTCTGACCGACACAAGCAAACTCTGACCAAAGACACGGTTGAGCTCAAATACGCCGTGCCTAGAGCACTTTTACCTCTGATTTGATCTACTGGCATGTCTTTAACTTTGGCTTGCCATTCAGCAAAAAAGTTCTCTGTCTGTTTTCTCCCAAATCCCAAACTGTGGAGTTCATGACAGAGTTTGCAGAAAGCAAAGCAGCACAACACTTTTAAAGTTTGTTTTCACTTATGTTGTCTTCAGTGCTTTCAGGGCTGCAACATTCCTGAGTTCTGCCGACCTTTAACTCCAGAGCCAACAGGGTTCATGTTGGGATGCTGCCCTGTTCATCTGTGATAAAAACCATGGGGAAATCTGCCGGCATTAAAACAGTCCACGAATAAAATGTCATCATCAACAAAATATGTGTGCAGCACAGACACTGCAGGAGGAGTTTCTATTGTGAACAACTGTGTGTTGGAAACACATTTTAACTGAACAGAACAATAGAAAGATACATGACTGTTACAAAAACCCTTTGAATACATGTTTTTTCAAATTACTTAAGACCCTAAAGACATCAATTATAGCAAAAGCATTTTTTTTACATAAAAAGCCTCCAGTGAAGGAAAACATTCTGCTTGTGTCCTGTATTTACCCAGAATAACCATTCATAAATTGGATTGATCCCCATCTCATCAGCATGATCCAAACTTTCCTTAAAAAACATTGTAAATAAGCTGGCCCATGTTTTCTGCAATTTTTTGATTTTTTATTTCAGTATTACATGGTTTTTTTTTACTCTTTGTGACTCAGATCCATGCAAAAATGGGAGGAGCTTAAACATTTTCTAAAGACACTGAGATTGAAATAGTGGAGTGAGTAGTAAGCATCAACAAGTAGAAATTTGAGAATGTTTATTGAAATAAATATTTTTTAAAAAGTGGAGATATTTACCTAAACAGCCCATAAATTCCTCTACAAGCCTAAAGTCATCTAGTGCTGAAAGGAATATTTTTTAAATCTAATCTGAATGTGTGTTGAAGCATTCACTCCAGCAACTGCACTGAAAAAAGTGAAACAAATCAATTAACAAAGCTTCTGTAATCTGTTACATTTAGAATTATTATTATTTATTAAATTAATTTTACACTAGGGCTGCATGGTGGTGCAGTGGTTAGCGCTCTTGCCTCACAGCGAGAAGGCCCCGGTTCAAATCCCGGCTGGGACCTTTCTGTGTGGAGTTTGCATGTTCTCCCCGTGCATGCGTGGGTTTTCACCGGGGACTCCGGCTTCCTCCCACCGTCCAAAAACATGCTTCATAGGTTAATTGGTGACTCTAAATTGCCCCTAGGTGTGAATGTGAGAGTGAATGTGTGTGATTGAGGCCCTGAGACAGACTGGAGACCTGTCCAGGGTGTACCCCGCCTCCGCCCATCGGTAGCCGGGATAGGCTCCGGCACCCCCGCGACCCTGAAAGGGACAAAGCGAACAAGAAGATGACTAAATGAATGAATGAATTTTACGCTAATGGTTTATTTAACTTAAAAATCTAAATCAATACAAATTAATATTTTTACATTTAACAAATTACAGAACTTTTGTTAGCTTGATTGATTTTTTTCATTGTGACAGAGTTTTAGTATTTCAGATTACCTGTAATTTCACTAACAGTAACCTTATGAATGGTGGACTTTACTTCTCCTTGGTTAGAGCGCCTGCAGCAGACAAAAGCCACAAAGGTTTTACTTTGTTCTTAATTTGTCTTAATTTTGTGCTTGGACTTCGAAGTGACAAGTACTTTTGATGAATTTATTCCTTTGGAATATGAATAAAGATCAATTCAATTAATCAGAGTTTTTCCAAAGGAAAACAGGCCTAAATTCCCGTAATTAAACTCTACATTATATGTATCTAATGCACACTATTAAAGCCAGACGTATTCAAACCTCACTTCAGGACGCATAGACACTTCAGACATTCAGACCCTGAATGAAGACAGGACCGTCACATCTTAGTGGCGCTCTCCACAGTAGAACAAGCTCTGTGGGTCCAGGCGCAGTCAAAGCACGCCCCCCTGCTGACTCCAATAAATGAAAAACACCAAGAAAATAAACAGACTGCCCAACACCTCTGGCCAGGGAGCCGCTCTGAAGTTGGGTCTGGTTTTGACGCTGTTAGAACCCGAGCTGAAAAACCCCTCCCCGCCTCTAGCAGGACATCAGGAAGGCTCTTTAAAATCTGAAGATATGGCATCAGAACTCGAGATCACTGCAGCCTGTTTCAGAAAAGGGCTATCAACTTATTTTGGACACTGGAATCCAGAAAGTAGGTTTTATGGTGAAAGTTTACATCTGAAACAGGACTCAGAGATGTTTGTTCATAAAGAATAGCAAATAAAAAAGAAGCCACAGGTTGTAAAAGTGCCGGTTCTCATTTCCTGCCATTAGAATAAGTCCGTTTGTTTTGCAGGTTTGGAGGCTTTCTTCGCAGCAATGGAATTCATAGAGTGACACTTGAGTAGAATAGAAACGATGGAAGCGCCTGAAGATATTTGGGCTTGTGTGACTGGATCTGGTTCTCTTTAGTTTTGAGGCGGAGGATTCAGCAGCAGGAGAGACAGTCCACACATAGAATTACAAGTGAAACTTTTTCACATTTGAAACATGCTGTTTTACGTGAAAGTCGTTTATGAAGTAAAAACAAAAGCTGCTGTTGAAAGTGCGGTTGCTGCGCTTCACTGGGTCAGCCTGCCCCTCTTCCTGCCCCCTCCCCAGCCACCGCTCCAATGTCCAGGACTGTCTCTGAAGGAGATGCGTTCGTTTTTGGGAGGAGCAGATGTGGATCGCTTAGCCGACGGAACGTCTTTGCCTGAAAAAGATTGAAACATTAGTTTACTTCCACAAATGCAGATTGTTGTGTTTTCCCAAAAAAATGAAATTTTCTGTCTGCTAGATCAAATGGGATTGTTGAGCATGGAGAGTAACTGAAAAGCTATATGTGTGTTAAATGTTCTTATGTTGTCTAGCAGGTCAAAGGTGACCCACTACTATGTTTAGTTGCAAAAATAAAACCTTAACCTATCCTTCTCCAACTTCCAAAGTCATCCTTTATTTGTTGATGTTTCCATGTGGGCTGTACATCACTGGGGTGCCAAGTCAAAAGCTGTGTGCTGGTCATGTGAGAAGGACCGTATTTTCTGCACTACAGGGCGCACCGCATTATAAGGCGCATCATCAATGAGTGGTCAAGATTCAAAATGATGTCATAAATAAACACATTGAACTCTAATGGTGCATTTGCACCAAACGTGGCCGCGCCGTCAAACTCACATCTGGCCCCTCTCTTTTGACGGCTGTCACATTTACTGCTCTAACGCCTTGACCGCGAAGCAACCAAAGAAGAACTTCATACGTTGACCACATCATGGAAAACATGGATAATGAGCGAGTAGCTTGCGTTTATATGTTTTTGAGAGCTCTACAGAGACACCAGCCGTGTCTGAGTTCACAGATCTTTCCTTTCAGAGTCTCTCTGGGTGCAGACTGCTGCTCTCCTGCAGTGGACCTGCGTCTGGCGGCCGATTTAAGTGCTACTTCTGTCAGTCTGTGCAGTTTGAGCTTTAACCTGAGAGGGGAGAAATAAATCTGGGGGATCTTTTTATTCTTTTCTCCATAAAAAGAAGAAAACAAAAAACCATAAACCCATAAAACTGGGGGAATCGCTGAGAGATGGTGGCACCCGCCACTCTCCTGTCTCTGACGGGCTGCCAGCCGCCAGCAGGCTGCCAGGTAAAGACTTGCAGCTAACGGATAGCTCTCAGCTAGCGGAGCTCTGGTGATAGAGCCAGGCAGAGTCAGGAGAGCTGCAGCAGCTGCCGTGCCGCTATGATGGCAGCTCCAACCTCCTGTGCGACAGCTATCGCTTGCTCTGCCGGACCTTGTTTGGCAGATTTTGCTATGCTGTCTGGCTACCAGAGCGGGCGCTTTCATTCCACCTCCTGGGCTCTGGCGACCCCTCCAGGGAGTATCCAGTATTCACTTAACAGTAACCAGACAGTCTCCCGCGGATATTAAAAAATGTATGGAAGTTCAGAGCGAAATTCCTCGCGTCGCCCTGCCATATTGGATTTATTTTTCTACTCTTTGAGTAGTCACTGAAAACATCACGTGCCCAAAGCTGAGTCTCTGATTGCCTGACACGCTGCTTCGCGCCCGCCGCCAAAATCACGCAGATCACATCTTTACATTAACACTGAAATTTGACGTCTCTGCCATAGGGGTGTGGGAAAGTATCGATATAACGATATATTGCGATATTTAGTCCTGCGATCAATTCTCGATGGGTTCTCACCAAGTATCGATATTATATTTTCACTTCAAATAAAAAAAAAAAAAAAAATCCTTTATTACTCCGACAATGGGGAAATTCTCTCAGTGGTGGGCAGCAGCCGCTGGATGGCGCTCTATTGCCCATTTTTTTTTTTTTTTTTTTTTTCAAATCAAAAAATCCTTTTTGAAGAGGCTGTTGCGCTAAGAGCCTGAGTCACGCGCCGGAACTATTAAATAGATGGGCGCGCTGCGTCGGACAATTGATAGCGATGCACGGGCTCATTCGGGAGAAGCACCGACTCTGTAGCGCGTGTGTGAAGCATGTCTACCTGTCAGCATTTATCCTCCATCTGTAGGAGATCCACCCGGTAAGAAGTGACTTTGTCTGAGCGCTAGAATGTCAGCGATCACTTACTTCCTGTTTGCTGTGGGAACTGAGCGCGTGCTACGCAGTTGTTTGTGTGTACTTCAGGTACCGTCGGAATTTCGTTTTCATGCACTTCGATGTTTAACCTGCTGGTGTACGGTGTAACTTTGGTAAATGTATAATGTGACGTTTTCAAACAATGTAATCACTTGTTGCTAATGTTAATTTAAAGTAATTCTTAAATAAAAAAGCAGGATTTGATGTATGAACTTAAAGTTAAATGCAATTAAAATAAAGTACACGAATTCACTGTAAAATTAGGGAGGTTGCTAATTAATTGAAGCACTTAAAATTATATTTATTGCCATTATTATGTGTGTTTTAAGGTTTTTACCTATTGACTGCTGACTGACCAAATGGAAAAATGATAAAGATTGGAAAAATAACCTCAAGTGACAGTCTGAGTAAATCAGCCTTCATTTTGGATGCTCAGCCCTTTTCAAGTGAGGGAAAGGTGAACCAAAAATTAGGTCAATTTTGAGAGAGGCTGTAAAACATTATATTCATCATCCTTTGGTGTGACGTTCTTTTGGAGGTAGATAGATGTCGCCACTTGACTTATTTAATTTTTGTTCTGTTGTTTACAACAATTCTGCACTAAGTGGTGTCACTGCTGATCATGTTTACTATTGTTAACATTGAATCTGACAGATAATTCCAATTCAGTTGTTGTCAATGTTTGTCAAAGACATAGTATTACTGATTTCAGCAATGTTGCACAAAAGTGTCTATAATTTGAGAGGATTTTTACCAACGCAATAAAATGAGCACAATTCACTTGTGAGCTGAGTCTAAAATTACATTTTATTTAATTGCTATTTTTTTTATTACACTTACATTTAGATAGGTTTAAAAATTAAAACGTCTTAAAAATATGTTGATGATTCATGAACTTTAGATAAGTTTCGGTGACCTCTGACCTACTCCAGTTCAAAGATCATTGATTATGTTAAAGATACTGGAGATTTGGTCATTAGTTCAAAATGTGACAAGATTTGTTTAAAAATGTGTAAGTGGATTTTTCTTTAACATTTCATAATTGATAAACATGGTACAACATAGTGAAAATTTGACATTTTTCCATGAAATGTAAGAATTCATCTGGAAATGTAACAATTACTGAGATCAATAAAGTTCTATTTATATTTGTTTATAGCTTGTTGTCATTGTTGATAATTATGCTGAGAAATCTGTGTCTTTACATGGAGGAGTATCATTATTCACTGTTAATAATGTATAAATAAAGGCAAACTGAGCAAATTTCTTATTTCAAACTGGTAGCCCTTCATATGACTCAGTATCTACGAAGTAGCCCTCAGGTTCAAAAAGGTTGGTGACCCCTGGTCTAGAACAGTGTTTTTCAACCAATGTGCCACGAAGTAGCCCACTAGTGTGCCGTGAGAGATGGTCAGATGTGCCACGGAAAATTACCCATTTACCATCACTATGGTATCAGCTCTGTGTTCATCCAAATGGCCCTGATTTAACACTGGTAGATAGTTTAGAATATGCAAGATGGTAAAAGAAATATTTCTTTGATTCTATAAATGACTAATCAGAATGATGTTACTGCAATCAGGCCGCAAAACTAGCCTCAAACTCAGCTTTAAGAAAAGTCCCGCCCCCTTCAACTGCCTCCGCCAATCATTGTTGGAGGCTTGATCACGTGTCATCAATCTGACCAATCAGAAGTGGTTAACGTCCTCACTTCCTTGTTCTGATTCGGCTCATAAAGTCTCTCAGTTCCAACAAAAATAACAACTAAAGCTCGTGTTTAGCGGTGGAGCTTCCAGCGGGATCCAACGTCAGACAGTTTAAAAAGTGAACAAAAGGATAAAGCTCAGAAACGACAGTATGTCCGGAATCTACATGAGTTTATGCACTACATCCCCCATGATGCATTGGGTTAAAGCGGTCTTTCTCATTTGGTAGCACAAAGAGCCGCTGTTTTCAGAGAGCAAATGCAAAAGAGCTGAATCTCTGAGAAGAGACAGAATTCATCACTATTGTGGAGGGAAACCAGGAAAGATCGTTGTTTTTACTTTGTCGGAAAGATTTGAATGGATTCTTAGAAAAAATATAGATTAAAAACTGATTATTATTTAGAAGGTTTTTTTTGCTTTTTTTTTTTAGATTTTTTTAAATCATTCTTTAATGATTATAAGCAGACTGTTTTGAAGAGATATGTTTAACTTGAGCAAATGGCATTTGCAGCAGAAAGTTATAGTGGGGGAAAAAGAATTGAGATTGAGAAACACTGGGTTAAAGTGACAGCACCTCTGTGCTGCAATGATGCTTATAAAGTTCCAGTAGTAGTAAGGAGAAAAGTGGCGCAACGCAACTTTTCTTCTTCAGAATCTGATGGAATTATGTTGATCGCGTTAACAATTGAAAAGTTACAGTACGTTAAAGATTTTGTGTTTAAGCTGGGACGCTTCATGTGTTATATATGGAGCTGAACTGGGGCCAATATTATATTAAACCCAAATAAAACAAATAGAAAAAAAACATTTGTGTTTTGCCCAAAAAAAAAAGTAAAATGTAAAATGTAAAATGGCCATTTTCTTACTGTGGTCAGAATCAGTGAATGCACAGGGACTGAAGTTACCACCCTCATTGATATTCATTGGTCCTTTATGTTAGCCCCGCCCAACGCATCACAACAGGGCCAAAGTTTTGAGACAAAAAAAAACAAAAAAAGATTTGAAACTGAGATTTGAAAGTTTTGAAATGTAAATTTTGAGTTCTGAAAACTAAAAAACAGAACATTTGAAGCTGAAAATAATTCAGTTGATTTTATGACAGCAAAATGTTTTGGACATTTACATGTTTTTGGCCAAACACCAATATTTTTCTCAATTTGTTTTATTAGGATTTCCACTAATATTGTACATTGTAATTGTCATATATTTAAAAAGCTCATGGAGGAACTCTTTCTAAAGTTTTCCAATCCTGAGACAGTGGCATGTTTTGAGTAGGGCTCCAGTGTGGGCAGGTAAGGCTGGTGTTATTGTCCTGTGCCTCTCAGCAGCACTCAGATCTGTATCGGAGGTCTTTGTATTTTAACTTCAGATCAGCGTAAAGCTTTCCAAACACAGGGAACAAAGACGGCTCCTCTGCAGCGCATGATCCATTCCACGTGTGGACCTCAAGCTGGCAGTCTTCACAGCTGCTCCGTTCGGGGAGCTGAACAGCGGGTGGGGGCTTTAGGTGGGAGGCCTGAGCTGAGTTACGCGTTCTGAACTGGATCCAGAAGGATGTACTGCTGGGATAATGTAAAGAATACCTATCCACGGTCAAGTCATTCCTAATCATGTCTTTAAAGCTCCCCTCCAATGAAAATCCTGTTTCAGAGTTTTTAACATGTCTGTGTGTCATTTCTCTTCTGAAAGAGAACAAATGTAATCAGAAATCATTTTGTTTTTTCATTTCTGAGTATTTCTCATTTCAAATCAATCAAACTGTCTTGGACAGACTCTGTTTGAATGAATGATCTTCTTTCCATCAACAGCTCTGCTGCACATGCACTAAACCCTCATCTGTTCCTAGTGTCTAGTTCAGGTTCTGGAGAAGAGAAGATGGTATCTTCACATTGACTGCAGTCAAATGAGCCGCCGTTCACATTTCTGTGGTCAAATCAGCATCACTGGATTTTTGGTGTGAGTTTCATCCAATACTTACGGTAGCAGGACTGAGAACGCTGGAAAATCTCCACCAGACATTTAGGTTGTGGGATTTTGGTTAAAAACTTCAGAATCATAATTAATTCTTTAATCTTCCGTGTATGCCTGATGCTGCAACAGCCTAATTTCCCAGCCTGGGATGAATAAAGTATTGCTATTCTATTCTATTCTATTAAAAACTACAGGGAATGTTTTTTTTAACTAAATCACAGGGGGACTTTAAACTATGACTTTGCTAGTATCTGCAGAGTGTGAATGTGTTGGGCACTGAATAAATCTCATCTTGTAGTGAAAGTTAATTCTAGAAACAACTTCAAGTGCTGAATATGATCTATTCAAATATTCAATGATGTGTATTTATAGGTGTGTTGTTGCTCTTCTTGTCATGGCAGCCCCTCCCTCCGCTCCTCCCACAGCTGCTGCAGCTCATCAGGTTGATCACCTGCACCTGTCTGTCCTCCTATATACCTGTCCTTCCCTGCTCCAATCACTGCTGGAACGTCTCGCTATTCAGCCCGACTGCCAGCTCTAAGATCACAGCCTGTTTAACCGCGCCTGTCTTTCACGCTTCAGGAATTCAAGTCTGCTGCCTGTTTGCCTGCCTGCATTCACGGCCCGTGCTTTCACGCTGTGTGTCCCGCGATGACGCTGCCATTTAGCTGGGATTGGTTTAATGCTTCCACCATGCTGCAAGTCCTGCTCAAAGCCTGCCCAAAGATCCTGTTTGCAAAGATCTTCTTCTCCCGGATTACTTAATTCAAGAGCGCCACAAACTTCAACAAAGGACTCTTCTTCTCCACTCATTCTCCTCTGCTCTCTGATGGCGTCCTCATCTTCAGCACCCCCTACCTCTGGCGGTGTTACTGCATCCTGTCTGCTTCAATCTCCTCTCCCATCAGCAATAAATAAACTGAAGTTCATCCACTCCTGGGTCTGTCATTTTTGGGTGGTCTTGTGACTTGTCCTGGTCTTCTTATTATGATCTTTGCAATTTTTACTCAAAATCTAAACAATTTCTAGGACATGGTGTCTGCAGAGCAGGAGTTCACCAGAAACTCAGTTGTGGGCGAGACTGTTGGTGTGCCGCCCCCATTTCCCATCATCTACTTGCTGACACTCTCTTGCTAGCTTACAGCCCCTCATGACTTCAACCCATCAATTCTTTCCAGTCGTACAGTTCTGATCCAGATTCCAGCTCAGACGAGGAAAAAAAAGATCCAGTGGATCTTTTTGTAAGTAGATGATCAGAATGGAGCAGAGCAGGGAGCCCAGCATATTTTCTACACTACATATGTTTTGATTCTCAGTGAGTAAAGAAATATTCAGAAATGCAACTTTAAGCTCAATTTTCTTTGTCCCCCATCAGAAAAATGTTACAAGAACATTTTCAAAACACTATTTTCAGTGGAGTGAGACTTTAAACAGACGCGATGTCAAACTTTTGAACCAACCACTGTGACCAAACAAATTGTTTTCAGTCGCTTTCCTCTATTAGGGTTGAACAGCGGTCTCGTTTGAGGAAACCGTTTTGAAACATGAGGGCTTTCCTTTTCAGATTTAATAAAAATATTTTGTGAGCCTGCAAAGCCATTTCGTGGTACTGTCCCAGCAAGTGCTGAGATCACGTTGCAGCTGCTTTAGGAAGGTTACAGGGTCTTTTAGCAGTCTTTACTGCAATGGCAAACTAAGTGAACCCTCCAACTTTGACATTTTTCCTTTGATGCGTGCATACCACTTCAGGGGGAGAAGGGCCATCCAGCATGGACAAATGAAGCTGCTTTGGGGGGGGGGGGGTTTACATCAAAGGTGCATTTTAGTCATTTTAGTTTCTTGATTTTTCTCCCATAAATGTTTGGGGACTAAAACCACAACTTTTGTAAGTTCATGGCAGATATTTCTTTTTTAAAGCAATTCTCATCCTGCACCTTCATATGTCCGCTCACTCTCCATCACTGTCATTTTTCAGCTCAAACAAAGGAGCGCTCTTCTCCTCGCTGAGGGCAACAATGGGCTGCTTGGCGAGGCAGAAGGCGCTCGCCACTTCACCTCGTGGACGTCATTCCAAACTCATCCCAGAAATCCAATTTACCTTTGTTAGCAGGCACAGGGCTCTCCTTCTTAAAGTGGTCATCTGCTCTCTGCCTGTCAGTGGGATCTTTGTCACAGGCTCCTGAGCCCCCGCTCTTCCTGACAGAAGGCCCAGTCATTCTTTCCTCCCTTCTTTATTTTCAATCTTTGCACATTTCTGTCCTGAGCCCGACC